>NW_011888907.1:4549512-4563082 GCF_000151845.1 Pteropus vampyrus | reverse complement strand
CTTTGAAGTGGGTTATTTTATGGAAACAAATTTTGGCTCAGTGGCGAAGCAACTTGAAGAGCTAACGTTGGGGGTGGAATTAAAATCTAGGCCTATCTTATTCCAAAGCCAATGCTTTTTTCTTTACACTTCACTTCTCGGAGTCTCTTTGGGGAAGCGTAAGATGCACACATAGGAAGCGGTTAGCAGAGTCTGACACCGAGCAGGTGCTCAGCAAAGGTAAGGCTACCGTCCCACAGTTACCGCAGATGTAGGCGGCTGTAACTGCTTTTTACTTTGTACTTTCTGGTTAGTACCTGCCTGGAGGCTTCTGGATAAAGTCCCAGCTCAATTAGTGGAGGAAATTAACACCTAACTGAGCCTTTAGAATCCAGCGGAGAGTTCAAAGTGAAGGCACAAAGGCAGGATGTTGGCAGGCCTGAGAGTGAATTCTGATTCTGCTCCTAATATGCTGTGTGACCCTGGTTGAACCCTTCCTTGTTAAATGAAAATGTTGGACTAGGTCAACGGTAGGTCAACTATGGCCCAAGGGCCAAATCTGGCCCATCATCTGTGTGTTTGTAAATAAAGTTTTATTGGCATACAGCCACATTCATATGTTTACATATTGTCTATACCTTTCTGGACCTACAACAGCAGAGTTGAGTCATCGAAACAGAGACTATCTGACCTACACAGATGAAAATATTGACGGGCTTTTTGTAGAAAAAGTTTGCCAACCCCTGGACTGAATGATTTTTAAGACTCTCTAACTCCAAATATCTGATAATTCACAGAAGACATGAGCAGTATTCTTAACGAGGTAAAGCCGAGAGAATTACATCTGACTCTGTATCACAGACAGGCATCTCATCATCCCCCAGGTGTCCTCTATAAAAACAGACCATAATCAGATATCTTAGTCCATTCAGGCTATAGCGAATGACCATAGACCGTATGGCTTAAACAACAGATATTTCTCATAGTTCTGGAGGCTGGGAAGTTCAAGATCAAAGAGCTAGTAGATCTGATATCTGGTGAGGATTCTCTTCCTGATTTGCAAATGGCCGTCTTCTCCTTGTAAGTCACAGAATGGAGAGCAGAGGGAGAGCGATCCCTCATCATCTCCTCGTTTTATAAGGGCACCCATCATCATGATCTAATCTAACACTAATCACCTCCCAAAGGCCCCGCTTCCAACTATCATCATGCTGGGAGTTAGGATTTTGGCATATGAATTGGGGGGTGGGCACAAATATCGAGTGTACAACATTGGAGTAGATGTGAATTAATTCAACAAACATTTGCTGAAGCAAAGGCCTATCCTTGCTCTCAAGGAGTTCCCTCAGAGAGGGAAGGAAGTGCCATGGGGACTCAGAGTGGTCAAGGGAGGTCAAGGAGGACTTCCTGGAAGAGAGAGATTTGTCTGGGGCCTTGAAATACCCAGGGAGGATTAGAAGATGTCTTGGAGTATATTTTAGATAGAGACCACAGCGTGGACATGAGCTGGGATGTGTGAATATTTGGAAAACAGGAAGTAGGGATCATCGGAGGTCATCTTATAGGCTGCCTACCACATCTATGACTACTGTGTGGCTGAGTACCTAACTGCTCTCAGTCTCAGTTTCCTCATCTGTGCTCCCATCTAAGTCACAATAGACCTCTTCTTGTTATAACTGAGGACTGCCTGACAAATAGCTGGGGGTTGGTTCCTTTTCTAATCCATCAGTCTGACCACCTTCAACTTTAGCTTCAAATACCGTCAGAATGTTCCCAAGTATTCTAATGGAAAAACATTGGAAACAATGCAAATGTCCATCGACAGGAGGATGAATCACTTACTCTACAGCTATGCAATAGGATACCATGCAGCATTGAAACTGAACAAACTATAGCATGGACAAATCTCAAAAACGTTTGAGTATAAAAAGCAAGTTGTGTCGAAATACTTACAGCATGGTTCCCCTTTATATAAAAGCCCCAAACATGAAACTCTAACAATGTATTGTTTTGGGATACACATTTATACAGTAAAACCATCACACAAATCAAAAGAATGATGAACACAAAATGCAAGATCATGGCTGCCCTTTGTGGAAAGAAGGGGTAAGACGTAACTTGGTAGAGTGCGGGGAGCTTTCAAATATTGGAAATGTTCTATTTCTTAAGCTAGATCCGACTCACCTGATTCTGTATGACCCACAAGCCAAGAATGGATTTTACATTTTTTTAGTGGTTGGGGGAAAATCAAAAGAGGAAGCCTGTTTCATGACGTGCAAAAATTATATGAAATTCAAATGTCAGTGTCCAGAAATAAAAAGTGTTACTGGCACACATTCACATCCATGCGTTTGTATATCATCTATGGTTGCTTTTGAGCTATGATGAGAGAGCCGAATAATTGAGTCAGACTCTGATCTGTAAAGCTGAAAATATTTACCCTCCGCTTCTTTACAAAAGAAGTGTGCTGGATGGTGAGTATATGGTGTCCATTTCGTTCTCTCTTATAGTTTGTATCTAAATTTTACATCTTTAGTAGGGAGCCTCTCCAAATGATTTGCAGCCTCTAGAACATGTGATGTTCTTTCTCATCCCTAGGCATTTGCATATGTCATCTTTTCTAGGGGAGGATTATTCCTGGTCTCTTCCAGCTTCTGGTGGCTCCAGGGGATCCTTGACTGGTGACCACATCACTCCAGTCTCTGCCTCCATTGTCACATAGCCTCCTCTTCTGTGTCAATGATTTCCCCTCTCTTCTTATAAGGACACTTGTCATTGAATTTAGGGCCCATTCGGGTCATCCAGGATGATCTCACATTGAGATCCCTAAACTAATTACATCTACAAAGATTCTTTTTCCAAATAAGGTCACATTCACAGATTTTGGGGGTTAGGACTTGGACATATCATTTTAGCAGCCCCATTCAATAACGCTTGGTTATATTAAAAGCTATTGGTCTGTCTTGCACCCTGAATGGACCCCCGACAATGATTGTAACATCATCCATTGGTCATATGGAAAATATTAGTTCACCAAGTTATGCAGAGGTTGTCAGATTTCATTATTCAATATCAGAAAGTCTTTAATATCACCACCCATCTAATCAGACGAGCCTTTAAGTATCAGAAAGCAGTCAAGTTCACAGTGGGGCACACAGGTTTTCCAAAGTTCTGATTTTCCCTTGAAAGCTTGAATTTTATCCTTGGTGACAATAACTGACAGTTATTTTCCTTGAAATGGCAGGCTCATTTTATTCATTTTTGACAAAATATCTGCGAAACGGCATAATCTGAACCATTGTTTGTCAGAGGTTTCAAGAAAAATGATGATTCCTGAAAAAAAGGCCAGTTGGACTCTAGTGTTTGTTCAAGTACCTTCCAAGAGATGGCCATTGAACTTAACGTTCAGTAGGAGGGCTTTACATGTACTTCCTATTTTGTCATGAAAAATATTAAAAAGACATGGAGTCACCTGTTATGGGATGAACTGTGTCTCCCCGAAAGATGCTGAAGTCCTAACCTCCAGCACCTATGAATGTGATCTTCTATAGAAAGAGGATCTTTGCAGATGTCATCAAGTTAAGATGAGGCCACCAGGTGGGGCCCTAATCCAATGTGACTGGTGTCCTTATAAGAAGAGGATAGTTGAACTTATGTATAAAGAGGGGAAGGCCATGTGATGACAGAGGCAAAGATTGGAGTGATGTGGTCACTAGTCAAGGATCCCCTGGAGGCTCCAGGGGATCCTTGGAACACCTATAGGCCAAGGAACACCAAGGGTTGACAGCTATTACCTGAAGCCAGAAGAGGCAAGGGAGTATCTTCCCCTAGAGCCTTCAGAGGGAGCATGAACGTGCTGACACTTTGATTTTAGGCTTCTTTCCTCCAGAACCAAGAGAGAATAAATCTGTGTTGCTTTAAGCCCCCAAAGTTTGGTACTTTGTTGTAGCACGCCCAGGAAACGAATTCATCATCCGAGTATCCTGAATGGATAGCAACTGGCACATCCTTCCAGTGGAGTACTGCTCAGCCATGAAAAAGAGAGAATTGCTGATATACGGGACAATCTGGATGGATCTGAAAAGCATTATTCTGAGTGAAATAAGCCTGTCTGAAAAAGTTGCACACTGTCTGATTCCATTCATGTGACTTTCTCCAGCAGACGGACATATCAAATCAGAGAACACATCAGAGGTTGCCAATGGGTGGGCAGGGGTATGAAGACAAAAGGGGACAGTGTGAGGGAGCTTTTTGGGATGGTAGAGCTATTCAGATCAGTATCCTGATTATGGTGGTGGTTACACAAATCTGTGCATGCCCTAAAACTCAGCTTAAACTCCCACTGAAAGGAAAAGTCAACTTTACTGTATGTAAATTATAAAATAATATGAGAAGGTGAATGAGGGGGGAAAAGATATACAAATTATGCCATTGGTTCTTCCTTAAATGGTTGAATCTAAGTATTTGACTGACTTCGAGCATCTTAACCTGGGCTTCCTTGGCCCTTCCCGCATCCCAGTGCAGGAATTAGAGGTACCGTGGAGTGCCTGAGACTATGGGCAAAATTGTGTGCACACGTCATTTTCTAGGAAAAGGTCCAAAGTTTTTATTGAGGAGGTTAAACTGTGATCTGTGATCCCCCAAAACTTAGGAACCACGGAGTAAAAGTGAGGCCGACAGTTGATTTCCAGTGGACAGTCATTCTGAAGCTGGCCAGGCTAGGTTGAGTGCGAGGTGCCAGGAGAGGAAACGAACCAGGGACTTCCAGGCTGGGGATCAGGTGGCTAAATGCGGTCACCAGGAAGGGTTGGCGTGAGGCTTAAATTAAACAAACCACTTCGTGATTAATTTGAAATATAGACAACAATGTTTCCCTGTGGTAACAGCGGCCATACCCAGAGGGAAGTGGGGGCAGGGCCAGGATTGGGGAGAGGCACTCACCTTGGGCAAGACACTTAGGGGTGCAAAAAAAAAAAACTAGTGATCGAGGTAATTTTTTTCCTATTTAAATCTATTTTTTTAATTGAGGTTAAATTTACATAAGATGAATCATTTTCAAGTGTGCAATTCAGTGACACTTAGTACATTCACGATGTGTGCAACTATCACCTCTATCTAGTGCCAGAACATTTCATCACCCCAAAGGAGACCCCGGCCCCATTAGCTGTCACTCCCCATTTCCCCTCCCTCTCCCAAAGCCCCCGGCAACCACTAATACGCTTTCCGTCTCTATAGACAGGCCTGTTCTGGACACTTCATATATATGGAATCACACAGTATGTGGCCTTTTGTGTCTGGCTTCTCTCAGCTTGATGTTTTCGAGGGTCTCCAAGTTGTTGCTTATGTCAGTACTTCATTCCTTTTCATGGGTGGATAATATTCCCTTCTGAGGATGGACCCCATTTTGTTTATTCATTCATCAATCGATGGATACCTGGGTTGTTGCCACCTTTTGGCTATTGTGAATAGTGCTGCTATGCACATGTATGTACAAGGATTTGTTTGAACACCAGTTTTCAATTCTCTTGAGTGTAAATTTTGGCCCTGAGAAAGAAGATACCTACTAAGAAAGGCTCCTGGTGGCTAACTGGGCTCAAATTTCAAAACAGCCTCGCAGCCATTTCTGAACAGGGGCCTCTCATGAAAGCCGCCCTTCAGGGAGAAGCCTGCACTAAGCTGCCTGCCACCTGCACTGAACTGCCTGCACTGTGTTCCTGCCACCTGAGCCAACTTTTACAAAGTAGTTCCTGGAATCATATTTTAAACCATAGGACTAAGACTTTCCCCATCTAACTGGAGCTATGCACCTTTATTCTCCATTAGCATCTTCACTGACCAGAGTGGCTCCATTCTAAACAATCAGGACAGTGCTTTTTGAACCTTTGGAGCTGTGAGGATTTGGAGTCCTCATTTGCATGAGGATGGGCCAATCAGGGGCCAGGAGAGGGCCTCCTTGGGGTGGGGGGTTGAGAGGGGTTGCTTCATAGCCCTGTTGTTTCATAATTGAGCAGTTTGCACTGAGTGAATTGTCCTTCTTCATCACACCCCAAATTGGGAACTCTTGTTGGCATTGAATAGGTGTCAACAACCATTGGTTGACACTACCTAGGAGCAGAATTGCTGGATCATATGGTAATTCTGTTTAGCTTTTTCAGGCTCTGCCAGACTATTTTCTACAGTGGCTGCAACATTTTACAACAGCAATGCACGAGGGTTCCCATTCCCCACGTCCTCGCTGCTTGTTTTTTTCTACTTTTAAAATTATGCCTATCCTAGTGGGCCTGAGGTGGTAACGCATTGTGATTTTAATTCATAGGTAAATAATATTTCAAAGTAATATTTTTAAAAAATCAAAACCAATGCAAAAAATCCGTGAACAAAATATCAAAATCTTAATAAAATAAGGTCCGGCCCTGATTTGCATATTCCCCGCACTTGCCTCACTGTATTTTAAATTGTGATATGTCATTCATTGCGAATTTTTCAGCACAGATTTTTATTTTTAAAAATATTGCATTAAAATATTTATCCTTTCACCACAACCTAAAAATTGAAATATATTATCCATCTTTATTGCCGTTTTTTTGTTTTTGTTTTTGTTTTTTTGGGCCGTGCCCTCTAAATGTTGTACCACAGGTCAATGTCTCAGCTGCCTCCTCCTCCCACCCTGCCCTGTGTTCCCCCGGCTTCTGCCCATTCACGCTGCAGCCACAGCACTGGCCTCCAGGGGGCGCTGCTTCCTGGCTCATGCCCTGCCCAGGAGCCGCCTTCCAGGCTGAGCGTGTAATTCTATTTATTAACCTCTCAGCCTGGATTTCTCTTCCTTAAGGTGAGAGTGATAACGTTAGGCTTGTGGGGATGGCAGAGGAGGTATGGAAATCTCCGGGCCTTGGGCTCAGCACTATTCAACACAAAATAATCATGACTATTTCCTAAGAGCACAGATGGAAGAATATTTTACATTTTTACTGTAGAGAATTTCAATACTCACAAAAGTAGACAGAAACGTATAATGAATCTCCAGCCCTAGCCCCCGCCGCTATCAACCCCTGGCCAACCCCAGCCCATTCACCTTGCCATCTGGGATTATTATGTCTAAGCGAATCCCAGTCATTCTTCATATCTAACCATTCTGTAAATATTTTATTTTATGTCTACAAAAGATAAAAACTCTTAAAAAACCTAACCACAGTACCATCATCACACTTTAAAAACTTTGCCATTTCTTTAATACTCACAGATTCCAAAGTGGCTGACAAATGGGTTTGACTCACAGCTCGGTTTGGGCAAATTGTTGAATTCCTCTGAAGCTGATTTTCATCATCAGTAAACCAGGGTAGCAAACTGAAGTCCCCAGGTCGCTGGAAGTACTGGAGACAGTATGTATATTAGCAAATGAATCTTAAGAGTTACTCAATATATAGCAACGTGAGTACAGTAACATGAATGTGTAACATGATAGAGCAGCGGTTCCAAACCGGGGGTGGAGGTGGGGATTCTGCTCTCCAGGGGACAGTGGACAATGTTAGGAGTGAAGGTGCTACTAGCATCTAGTGAGTGGAGGCCAGGGGTGCTCCTACAGTGCATAGGACACTCCAAAGGATGATACAGCTCCAAGTGTCTCAAGTGTCTCCAAGTGTAGTGCTGAGGCTAGGAAACCCTGCTCTAGGGATTTACATTTTGTTAATGATTCCTGACTCTGCCACTTGTTGAGTAAGCCTGATAATAAGAGTACTCAATCATGGCCAACATTTTGTGGGCCTTTCATATGACCCACACATGGTGCTAGGCTCACTATAAACGTGCATTTCATTCTCTTACCAACCCAGGAGGTTGTTGAGAAAACTTGAATTCAAGGAGGTCAACTGGCCCACACAAGGGGGTCTCATCTCTCTGGACCTCATTTCTTCATCCATGGGACAGGATCACAATATCCACCGCTTGGGTGGTTGTGAGGACTGCCAATGTCAAACACCAACCAGATGGCACCTCACAGACCCTCAACAAATGGCATCTGCTATGTCGGCCGGATTAGCCTGGCACACAACAGTTAACCGCCAAGTCTGGCTAAGTGCCCAGCTAAGCTGGGGCCTGAGAGCCACACAATTTCTTTCATTATTCTAGTCGCTGGGAGAATTGGCAGGAGAGACCTGTGAAGTACCTAAAACAAAAGTTACTAGGATTGCCGGGGGCTTGCCTTCCAGCCAGCGCCGAACCCAAAAAAACATTCTTCTCCAACCTACTTTCCCAGAGGATTCTAAATTGGCTCTTCCGCCAGCAGCGGGAGTGAGAGGGAGGCTGGAGCTCCCAAGGAAAACCAAAAGGCCATTGCTGAAAGGGTCCTCTGTCGTTCCTGGGGAAGTCCAGTCCTGCTTAGTTATCTGCAGTGGTAAGCAGGAGTTGAGAAAGATGGATGGTTGTGGGTGAACCAGTTGATGTGACAGTTATTTACTGAGCACCTACTTTGTGCCAGGTATGCTGACCATGGCATACAAGGTCCTCGCACTTGTGGAAGACCTCACATTTTCTCAGGAGAGACAGCAGTAAATAAACGACGAGTCATCAGCTGGTGGTGAGTACTGTGCAGAGAATTAAAGTAGGGTGATGGCGTCAGAATGACTTGGGAGGTCGTTGAGGAATGAGATGGTCAAGGAGAGCCTCTCAGGAAGTGGCACATATGCTGAAATGTGAAAGACGTGAAAGGATGGAGGATAGAGCTTTTGTGGCATGCGCAAAGGCCCTGAGGCTAAAATAAATTGGTTATGTTAGACGAGGGGTTCTCAACCAGACATTATTCTGCCTTCCCCCAGTAAACACTGGAATTGTCTGGAGATATTTTTGATTGTCACAACGTGGAGTGGGGGGATCTGCCACTGGAATCCAGTGAGTCAAAACCAGGATGCTCCTCAACATCCTATAGTGCACAGAAATGCAAAGAATGAACCAGTCCCAAATGCCAGTCATGCTGCGATTGGAAAAGTTTGAGCTAGAGGAAGAGAAAGAAAGCCTAGTGTGAATGTTAAGGTCAAAACCTTCTGTTCCTCCTACGAACTTCAGAGGGTTGTAATCAAGGAGACATGACCATGCACTGAAGTAGGGTCACATCCAAAGGAGGTGCTGGAGATTCAGAGACATCAGGAAAGAAACAGAGGTTTGGGGGAGAGCAAATTCGAGGTCAGGAGACTGATGAGAAGAGGCTAAGATAAAGCCTAGACCAAGGCTGGAGGCCAGAGCTGGGGCCTAAGTGAGATCAGCAGGGTACGGCAAAACCAGAAGGTCTGGGCGGGTTGTGGGAAGGTGGCCGGATGGCCAGGCTGGCTTTGGGGGTCCCTGCAGGAGAGGGGGCTAGACTAACACTCACTCCCCGACTCTATGCTCCTAGGCTAGTGAGAAAGTTCTCACTCTGAGCCTGTTTCCTCATCCATTTTATTTACAAAAGGAAAGGGACATCAGAGACCTCGAGTGTAGATGTTTTATTTAGAAGAGGCATTCGGAGCTCTGAAAGACTAGTAGGATGCATTCTTTTTGTTATTTACTAGTATTTAAAATTGAAAGTATTTTAAACTGGTAGCATTAAGCTTTATAAAAACTTATACAGTCTCTGACTTACAATGGTTTGGCTTAACAATTTTTTGACTTTACAGTGGTGCAAAAGTGATATGCATTCAGTAGAAACAGTACTTTGTATTTTGAATTTTAATCTTTTCCTGGGATAGCGATTTGTGTTACCATATTCTCTCGTGATGCTGGGCAGCGACAGGGAGCCACAGCCACCATCAGCCGTGCGATTATGAGGGTAGACAACAGATACTCTATGGTGTGATATTAAGTGCATTTTTCACTAAAAATATTTTCAACTTACAATGGGTTTATCAGGAATTAACTCCATTGTAAGTCGAGGAACACCTGTATGATGAAAAGTAAGTTTCCCTTACAATCAAGACCTCTAAACTCTCCACCCAAAGCCAACTACGGTTAATCTGTATCCTTTCGCTGTGACAAACTGTGAGTAGAACAGCCTTTTTGAATCCTGCGAGTCCTTCTAAGTGAATTCTTGAAACTGAGTGTGGTCTTGGGGACCCCTGAACATCAGGATCTTTCCTGGGTAGACGTGGCAAGGAAGGTAAGTTGAAGCAGAGCAGGAAAAGATCCGGAAAAGCTCAACTGTTCGGTTAAACTGATACCACTATTTATTGAGTGCCTGCATGTAAAGTGGGGACTTCACATACCTGTCTCCCAAATGCCTTGTGCATATTTTGTTCATCATGGACGTTTTGACATTCACCTTGATTTTCGGGCACATTGCACTGCCTTATGTGTTGTCCCCGAGGTGAGTGCCTGGCTGTCCCTCCCCTAGTGTAGCCCTGACTGGTTCTCACTCCCATTTCACAGAAATGCAGCTGATGTCCCGGGAGAGAGGCTGCTTGCTTGAATCCTCCAGAAAGGCAGTCCATGGAGGAGCTGGCATTCCCACCAAGCCCATGGACGCCGAGGTACACCTTCCTTCTGTCTGTGGTTTGTTGATATTGACAGGTGGGTAGGCAGGATTCAGATTACCAGGGCATTTTCTGTAAGGTCTAATCGTGAGAAGGTCTTTCCTTGGTCAGACAGCCCATGTTTTTTATTATTTTTTCTCTAGCTTTATTGTGATATAATCAACATATAACACTGAGTAAGTTTAAGGTGCGCAACATGTTGATTTGATGTACTTATGTGTTACAAAATGGCTACCACCTTAGGCTAACTCATACCTCTGTGGAGTCATATAATTACCATTTCTTCTTTTGGGGTGAGAACATTTAAGATCTATCCTCTTTGCAACTGTCAAGTATGTACAGTATTGTTTACTGTAATCCCCGTGCTGTACATTAGATCCCCAAAACTTATTCATCTTATCATTGGAAGTTCATAACCTTCAACGTCATCTCCACATTTCTCTCCGCTCCCCACCCTCCAGCCTCTGATAATCACCATTCTACTCTCTGTTTCTATGTGTTTGGCTTTTTTAGATTCCACTCATAAGTGAGATCATACAGTATTTGTCTTTTTTCCTTCTGACTTATTTCACTTAGCACAATGTTCTCAAGGTCCATTCATGTTGTTGCAAGTGGTATCTCTTGATGATTTCCAACAGCCCATCTCAATTGGATGTGGGTAGGCTCCTAACTGCCACTGGAGACTTGTTAATCTCCCTTGTTATCAAAGAGAGCCGGCCTGGGGCTCCAGGCCTCCTGCAGGCAAGGAAATCTGGCTAGAGTTGATTAAAAGCTGGTTTCTCAGTTTCCCCAGCACTGGTGACATTTGAAGACAGAAAATACTCTTCAGTGGGGCGTCCTGTGCACTGTGGGGTGTCGAGCAGTATCCCTGGGCTCCACCCACTGGATGCCAATAACTCCCCCTTCCCCAGCTGTGACAACCAAAATGTCTCCAGACATTGCAAGTGTTCCATGGGGAGCAGAATGGCGCCCCCCAGTTGAGAACTGCTGGTTTAAATAGCACACAAAATGCCCACATCTCACTGGAGGGGTCGGTGAGCACAGGATTGGGTGGAGAGTTCTGCTAAGTGTTCATTATTCTGGCCCGCCCTGCCAGGGCTGGGCACGGCTCCCAGCATCCCGTAGCCTCCCTCTGCACACCTGGGCCCAGGCTCAACTTTCATGGAGCCCCAAGGGACCCAGGTGTTCGAGAGGCTGGCTAGTCCCTGGGCCCCAACACTGAGCACCAAGAAACCACAGTTGCTGTGGCGACCGCTGAGCTCTTAGGGCGAGGAGCTGGTTGGTTGAGGGGCAAAAGGCTCCGGTTCCTGGAGTAGCCAACATCCAGGGGCGTTGGCTGGGAGGCCACTGTCTAACGTCCCCCCATTAGTGTTTGCAGACCAAGCAGAGCAGTAAGAGCAGTTGGTTCAGCTCCCCTGGGGCTCTGGAGGTGACAGGGCTGCAGGTCACCGAGGGGGCCTTGGAAGGTGAGACAGGCACCCCACTCCAGATGGCCCTGCCCAGGTGGCCTCCCAGGAAGGCCACCCAGCCACTGATGTGAGGTGTCTGAGACTCATGCCCTTTCCTGGGGAAGGATTGTCCAGCATGAATGTGGGGCCCCTCAGCCCGGGCACCCGCCGGCGGCTTCTCGAGGGTCAGGCAAGCCCCCTTCCAGCACTTCCATCCAGCAGTGTGGCCATCTTCATCAGCTCCACGGTCTCAGGTAAGGGGCAGGGCAGGGATTGGGTTTTAGATGCAAGTGAGCACTCTTGGGAGATGCCAAGGCAATGGACATGACTCACAGGGTCCTTGAAGAGACCTGGATGTGAATGCAGTCCAGCCAGTGACCCACATGGGAACAAGTGAGGGCGAGCCTCCCAGACCCTTTGTTTCTTCTTCAATAATCCAGGCTGAGAGCCTGACTTGATAGAGTTGCTGTAAATGGCAAATGATATTGCAACTAAAATTTGTGACGAACACACTACCCATTAGGTGTAAAAGCTGCCAGAGTCTTCTCATGGCTATAGGGCCTTGCACTACTGGACTCTACTCATCTCCCTAACTTTTTTGCATAAGATCCTCTCCTTACCCACGTGTTGTAGTCACACTGGGTTCTGGCAGGTCCTGGAACCCTGAAGCCCCAGAGCCCCAAAGTAGTTATTTATGTATTTGTTTAATGCCTGGGTCCTCCCACCAGGCTGCAGGCTCCATGAGGGTGAAAACTACATAGAGTAGTCTGCTAGCAAGTGTTTAATAACCTATTCTTCAAAAACAAACAAACAAAAACCCATAAAACACCTGATTTGTACTGTCTGCCAATTTCTATGGTATAAATTCCCCCACCATGGTCAATTTCAAGGTGCCAATGTGACTTCGTAAACATGAGTGGGGCAGAGCTGTGTGGTAGCCCACTACTCTCTTATATTTTTCTGCTACAAAAACAATAGCAATAAACAAACTCAAGAGCAGAGCTTATGGCCCAATCTAGTGAAATAATTTGGAAGTTGTGAGTTTTGAGCATTTGCGATCTCTGCTTTTACTATAATGTATTCCATGGTATGTTCCTATCATTTAATGTTTCATGATAGCCATATCAATAACTGGCTCACAGAGTTCCTGAAGACTTAGGCATCAGCTCTCTCAAGCCAGTGGGGGCCAGCTCTGGCATACTGCATTATTTCTATATGTCTCATTTGCCATTGTGCCTTTGATCTTAATAGTGTCTACATCTAAAGAAACTTTCCAGTAGATATTTTATGGACAAATGTCAATAACCTGTGAGATTTATAAGCTGGGCATAGGACGGGAGGAGGATAGGGACAGATCCAAGATTGGTGTCCAAGTCAGCAACCATGGCAGGACCTAGACAGTTTCCTTGTACCATTGGCTTTGGGAGTCTTTTAAGGACACTAACGAAGCCTTCCCCTGGCCACGTGGAGAAAACAAATTCTTTAACGCCTCGGCGTTTTTACTTGTATGATTCAATGGTTCAATCAACATTTATTGAGCACCCATGCGGAATGCCGAGAAGTCAGCAATGGCCGAGGCATGAAGAGGTTCTTGACTTGGGGGAGCTTGCAGCCCTTCAGGGCAGAGGCATCACCCCATTTTATGGA
>NW_011888907.1:4536624-4547537 GCF_000151845.1 Pteropus vampyrus | reverse complement strand
CGATTCTCACACCAACCCTACCCTCGGTGGGGACGTCACTGCCTGCAAGTTTTGATGCAGAAACTGAAAAACCATCTTTGGAGTCTCAGCTACAATAGAAACTGCCTCTTTGCCATCTATGACAACAATTCAGCACATCAAAGGCCCCTGGATTATAAGACACACCATCACTGATATATTACTAAGAAAAAAACAGTGCTGGAAATTCAACTCTGCCTGCCATGGAGCATGAAACACAGCTGAATGGCAGAGGCACTAAAAATGCAAACCTACCTGCAGAGAACCGATGAAATGCCTGTGCCCATCCCTTAATGGTCACGTGGTGCCAGCTAGGTAATAACTGTAAACAGCCTCACCTTGAAGACGGGGCCCAGAAAGAGGAAGGTTCTTGCCTGAATCTGGTGGTGGACCCTTTTTCCTTCTCTCTTCCTTCCTCCAGTCACGTTCAGTAATGGACCATCTATCTTATGCTGTAATTCATTAGGAATCGATGTGTCTTTCCCTCTGGGCAAAAGAATTTAGGGAGGCAAATTCTGTTCTGATTTAGGGAGGTAAAGTCTGGTCTGTTCTGAGTCCTATACCGGCCCCCTTCCTCGTCCCAGCCTTCCACAGGGTCAGCTTCGCTACTTGAATTCAGCCATCCTGCCCGGCCCCGCTCCAGCTAGCAGACAAAAATGGACTGCAAGCGTGTGGTTGCCAAGGAAACTTTGCCGCATCTGATTCTGGGCAAACTAAATACCCTCCTTTGCAAAGAAAGCTCTGAGAACAAGTGTGGACATGTCCTCGCTTTAAAAGAAACAGTTTGAAAATGCCCAAGGTCTTAAAAAAAACTTTAAAAAATGTTTTTTAAGTAAACTCTGGTTTTGGAGTTTAGATTTACAGGAAAGTTGCATATGGTACAGAGTTTCCATATACTCCGCAACAAGTTTTTTCCCGAATGTGAACATTTCACATTATTAGGGTGCATTTGTACAACTAAGAAATTGACACTGGTATGTTGTTATTAACCAATCTCCTGATGTTACCTGGGATGTCACCAGTTCTGTCTGGTCTAGGACCCCATCCAGGGAACCCCATTGCCTTTAGTTGTCACGTCTCCCCAGTCTCTGCCAGTCTGGAACAGCTCCTTGGTCTTATTGCTCATGACCTTGGCAGTTTTAGGGAGGATTGGCCTGGCGTCCTACAGGATGCCCCCGATCTGAGTCTGCCTGATATTTTTCTCACCATTATACTGGGGTTATGAGTTTTATTCAAGCTCTTTTCATTCAGACATCCCCCTTTGGGGAGAGGCTGTCAAAAATTATCGAAAGAAACTCTACGCCTTTGCCAAAGGGAATTGAAAATATCACCTCTTCTGCCTCCTCCCTGACAATCCCACGCCTGTCGTCTCCAGGTCGTTGATCTGAGGTGGGGTATTCGGGACACCGAGGCCACTGACCACATGACCACGGAACTCTGCTTGGAAGAGCTTGACCGGTGTCGGAAAACATCCCTAGGGCCAGCGTTTGTTGTGAGTCTCTCAGATGGATGGGGTCGCTCTTACTTCTCCTTCTGGCACCGGGTTATGGGCCCTGCTTCTCATATCCCCCCAGTGGGCTATGAGTGTCAGTTCTGCTCTTGTACCCAATCTCCATAGCCTGCCCATGGCGGACATTGCTCATCGTTGGCAGAACTTTTTCTGTAGAGCTAGCTGAGATCCAGACATTAGCAGTCAAGTATAGCGGCAAGTGAGGTGGAGAGCAGCAGAGTGTTCACCCCAACTTTCTCACCTCATCTACTTTATCCCTGGAGCTTTGAGATCCTGGAAATCCAAGGTAAAAGTGGAAACTCACGGGGTCTTGGTACTCTTTTCCTCCCATCTGTAGCCTTATCTGGATCCTGCCTCAGGGGAAAACTTTCTCTAACCTTAGATGAGACCCATTCTTACAGGGTCTTCTTTCCTCTCCTCTCAGCTAACTGCCCCGCTTTGTGGCCAAAACAACCCCCAGTTCGTGATGAACTGTTTGGGCTCTGATCGACAAATAATATTCCAGAGTTTTTATTTATTACACCACCAAATTCCAGTTACATCTAAGAACGATGACATTTTAGCTCAGAAATGCCAGGGCAGGAATCAGCAAATGATAGCCCATGGGGCAAATCCGGCCCGCTCCTATTTTCATAAATAAAACTTTATTGTCACGTAGCCGTGCCTCTTTACATATGGTCCATGACTGCTTTCCAGCTACATGTAACTGCAGAGCTGAGCAGCTGGGACAGAGGCCGTCTGGCTTACAGAGCTGAAAATGTTGGCTACCTGGCCCTTGACAGAAAAAGTTTTCTGACTTCTGTCCTGGAAAGTAAAGAGGGAAAAGCCATTAAAGTATCTCTGCCCCAATACACCTTAATCACAAAGAACCTTTGAGCAGCAACCAATCAAAAGAAAAATTCTCTAACCCTCTCCTGGAGATAAGGATGTAGCATATAGGAGAAGATGGCCCCATTTTAAAAGCTCTTTTCTAGGGAAATAAAGAGAACTAGGTGAGACCCGTTTGGCCTTAGAATTGCACTGGCCAGCACGGTAGCTACGGACCACGTGTGGTGATTTAACTTAATTAAAATCAAGTAGAATTAAAATTTCAGTTTCTCAGTCCTGTTAGCCACATTGCAATAGCAAGGGGCCATCATAATGGAAAGCACAGATGAGAACACATCCAGAGGTGTGGAAAGTTCTAGTGATTCCTGAGACATTAGGTCTCCCTAAAAGAAACAAGTTTTATCTCCACAATCGGCCTTGCGTTTTCATTCTTTTGCTCTCTATTTCCCTTGGTATGTTGGCATCACTCTTCCCCCCCACCCCCAGCTTTGTTGAGCTACAACTGACATACAGCACTGTATAGTTTAAGGTGTCAGGCAAAATGACTTGACTTCCATATACCGTAAAATGATTACTACAATAAGTTTAGTTAACATCCATCATCTCGTACAGATACAAAATAAAAGAGAAAGAAAAAGAATGTTTTTTCCTTGGGATGTGAACTCTCAGGATCTAGTCTCTTAGCAACTTTCAAATGTCCCATAGAGCAGTGTTCACTATTTATTTATGTTGTAACTGGAAATGTGTGTATTTTAAACCACACTGTTTTAATTATCATTGCTTTAAAATGCATTCTAACATTTGGAAGGTTCTACACTCTTGCTTCCATATCTCTCTCACAATTTTTCCCTCAATCTTTTCACCTACTTTTCCTGATGATTGATCGTTTTGTTAAGTTTCAAAGAAAAAAAAAAGAAAAGAAAGAAAATTCTTAAAGAAAAAAGGGAGATGGGGAGAAAAATAACTCCAGGGGGAATTTGATTTTGCAACCCAAATTGCAGGCAGCGAAAAGCACAACGCAGCTTTCAGGTGACGTGGGGGACAGGAGGATGATCTCTGGGCTTCCCCCAGGCCTCACCGGCCCAGAGACCTTGCGAGTCCTTCCAGAAGGGCTCTTTGGGCAGCCAGGTGACCTCTACCCACTTCCTACGTTTCTCCTGAGCCAGGCATCTCCCCTCTGTTACCTGAGTCACAGCTTCATTCTCCTCCAGTGGCTCCGATTTGGGGGACTTTCCATGAAAATCAGAGCTGCACTGAGGGCCCTTGGAGAACCTTCTCTCTGGTAAATAAGTCATTAGGCAGCATGGCAGGGGACTGATCCCCAGGCACTTCCTTCTCGAGGCCCTGGGTCTCTTGGGACACCAGAAGCTCCAGCGTCTCCAGAGAGTTGCTCCTGATGGCTCCTCGATCTTCTTTCCAACTCTTTCTGCTCCCGTTGTTCTGGTGCCACAGACATGAGATTTTTTTTTCCATGTGTTTCCTTCCTACGATATCTGGTTTGTGGTCGGCTGGCGACACCTTTCCCTACTTCTCTTCTTCTTCTGAGGTCGTTTGTCACTGCTGGGATGGCCCCGGGAAGGATAACAGCATCCTCTTCAACATCCCATCATCTCAGATTCCACTTATCCAGGTTTTCCAGGTACACGCCTCTGGAATGTTCTGGAACAATCCAGTGAAGAGAGGAGGGCTGCTTGCTTCCATTTTATAATGAGGAAACTCGAGATTCCGGGGCCAATATCCTAGGCCTAATTCTCTTGCGTTCCAGTTTGTACTTTCTCTAAGCATGTCAGGGCAGAGAGAGGGCCTCCTAGTGTTTGTTCTCAGCACTAGGACCACAATCTCAGGGTCTCACCACACCCTACAAAATCCTGCCCATGAGACAGCCTTACCTCCTTCCTCTGCTCCCTCCTTGTTGGTGCATCATCCTCCTGACTTTCCTGCACTGGAACATGCTGTTTCTGCTGCTCACACACGCCTGTACTTCCAGCCACAGGGCCTTTGCACATGCTGCTTCCACTGCTTGCCAGGCACTCTTCTCAGGGGACTCTTCTCATATCTTATTCCGCAGCTTGATCCTTAACTTCCTCAGGGGAATCTCCCTGACTCCACATGTGACCCACGTTTACCTTTTCTTCCCAGCACGAGGTCAGCCACACCTTGACATTGGTGCCATTCTTGGACTGACGGCTGCCTCTCCTGTAAGGGGTCTGAGGTCGAGGTAGTCAGGGACCACGACCATCTTGGTCACCATTGTCTCTTGAGCAGCTGTCAAATATTTAGGGGATGATCGTGTTCAGAACTCTGAGGTCCCGCCCTTGGACCTGACCCCGCCCTTTCCCCCAGTTGACCTTTTTAAACCCGTGACCTCAGACTCATTGCAATTTGGCACCATCCCCAGGGCCTCAGTTTCCAGATCTAACAAAGAGGGAGCAGGGCTTTGGGTTTTCTGAAGCCTGCTGCAGCTCTAATTCTCCCCAGAGGGGCTGGGATTAGGGTGAAGACAATGAGACATTCGCCTCCAGCACGAAATGTAAGGAGGCACCAAAAACCTTAGTCATTGAGATAAATATTTTAATGCAATGTTTTTAAAAAAATATCAAAGTTAATCCCAAAAATCCATAGGGAACAAAATAGCAAAAGTCTAAATAAAAACGGGGTCCTTCCTGCGCTTTCGAAACCCACCTTCACCTCTCTCTCACTGGGCCCTGCTCCCGGCTGCCAATGGGGAGAATTTTGTCCCCAGAGCCACAGCATAGTGTGAGATCTGGGCAGAGCCAGCAGAGGTCACAGCTCTTGTCACAGCTCTATTCCTAGAACAAGCCAATGCCGACATATGAGAAGCTACAGGTTTTTCTTTCGTACAATGGGAGGGAGTATGGGGGGTCCCCAGACTGCTATAACAAATGACCACAAACCGATTGGCTTAAAATAACAGAATTTATTCTCGTGTGGTCTGGAGGCCAGAAATCTGAAATCAGGGTGTGAGCAGGGGTGTGCTCTTCCCCAAATTTCCTGGGGAGAATTTTTCCTTGTCTCTGCCAGCTTCTGGGGGTTCCAGGCATTCCTTGGCTTGTAGCTGCATCACTCCAATCTCTGGCTCCGTTGTCATATCATCTTCTCTTCCGTTTGTGTCCAATTTCTCTCTCCCTCTCTCTTATTAAAGACTCTTAGGATTGCATGTAGGGCCCATCTGGATAATCCAGGATAATTTCCCCAGCTCGAATTCCTTAACTTAATCATATCGGCAAAGACCCTTGTATAAGTCAAGGGTCTCCAGAGAAATAGAACCAATAGGATGACAGATAGATAGATGGTAGATAGATAGATAGATAGATAGATAGATAGATAGATAGATAATAGATAGATAGACAGATAGAAATAAAGAGACAGATATGATATAAGTATAGATTAGATGAAGATAGAGATAGATATAGAGATAGAGATATGGAGAGGACATTTATTATAGGAATTGACTCCCGTGGTTATGGAGGTTGAGAAGTCCCACCATCTGCTGTCTTCAAGCTGGACACCCAGGAAAACCAGTGGTATAATTCAGTCTGAGCCCTGAGCCCTGGGAATTGGGGGCTGATAGTGTAAATCCTGATCTGAGTCTGAATATCTGAGCACCGATGTCCAAAGACAGGAAAAGACAGATGTCACAGTTCAAGCAGAGAGGGAATTTGCCCCTCCTTCTCTTTGTTCTGTTGGGCCCTTGACGGATTCGATGAGGCCCACCTGCATTGGGGAGGGCCAGCTTCTTAATTCAATCCACAATTCAAATTCTAACCTCTTCCAGAGATACCCTCCCAGGCACACCCAGAATTCATGTTCGACCAGCTATATCTGGGTGTCCCTTAACCCAGTCAAGTTGATACATAAAATTAACCATCATGAGCCTTTTTCCATATAAGGTACATTCACAGGGTCCAGGGATTAGGACCGGTATCTCTGGGAGGCCAGTACTCAGCTACCAGAAAGAGTTTCCCAAGCAAAAGATTCTGTGATACTTGATGCTCAACCAGATTCCAAATTTACCAGTTCCATGTCCCATGCTCTCAGGTACCTCCACACGCAGGTTCTGTAAGTCTCTGCCTGCACGCCTTACTGTAGTGATCACCACGGTGCTATGGCCGGACTCATTTTGAGGGGCTTGGCGTGCCTCACCCAGGGTTACAGAGCTAAGTGCAGAGCCGAGATTTGAAACTGTGTCCCTCTCTCTATTGTCCCTCTGCCAGGCCCTCCTAGGTGACCAGTACGGTCCCTGTCTGGCCCCCACACTCATCGAGGAGGAGGAGTGGGAGGCTCTGAAGGCCCAGCTGACCTCTCGGCCAGGTGACCTGGAGCTGGTGGCTCACCGTTTCCAGAGGGACGAGAACACGGTGCCCCCCACCTATGTGCTGCGGGCCTCAGACACCAGGGAGACCCATGGGCCCGAGGACACCACCCTGACCTCTGCGCTTCGCTATGGAGCCCAGGAGGCCAGGAGGCTGGGCCTTATCTCCCAGGAGCAGTGGCATCGCTACCATTGGTCAGGTGAGATGCGGAATTCCTCTCAGGGTCCATGGGAAATGCCCATGCATTCAGAATACACATCACATGTCGTCCAAATGCCATGGCTCGTGTTTCTGTAAATGCCACGCCAGCCCAGCTCCCAGACCCCGTGTTCCAAGAAAGAGCATTTTATGGATGGTCCAAGAGAATTCGGTCCTGTCCCAGATAAATCTCAGTCTCCTAGGATCCTCCCCCTTCCCCGGGGCTCCTTCCCTTCCTGGGGAGGCTCCTGGTTTTGGGGGTCGTGCTTTCGGATGACCACCATCCCCGTTTGCCTGGACTGAGAGACTCCTGGGATGCAGGACTGTTAGGGCCAAACGCAGGACAGTTCTGGGAAAACTGGACTAGATCCCCCTGTTAGCACGAGTCAGCCCATGCTGAGGACTCTGAGTCATCTGGCTTTGCTGCGCCTGCCTCAGAGGTAGAAACCGAGGCACAGGAAGGAAGAGTCTCGTCTGCCCCAGGATGAGAGTAGGGATTTCCGCCCTGTGACTGTTAAGTTCCTCACCCACTTCCCACCTGGTCCCTTATCTCTCACCGCACCCTTGGCTCCCACGATCCTCTACTTCGGATACCAGAAAGAGTTTTCTAAAAATGCGGCGTGACCAATCCATTTCCCCACTGCTTGCTGCCAGCAAGAAATGGGTTGTTATTGTTCATGGGTTAGTAACATGTCAGTTTGTGGGTTATTAGTATGTCAGTTAATATTACCAAACATATTAAATATAGAAATTTAAAAACTATTAAATATGTAACTTTATATTATTAAAAATAATAAATATATGAATGTTTATCAATATATTGAATATATGAATTTACATTATGAACATATTAAATATGTGGATTTATGTTATATTATAAACATATTAACTATATTGATTTATTTAAGGATAGTTAATGTAGTAATTTATATTAATAGTATTTTAATTTTATTAAAATATATCTATTATTATCTATTATCTATTAGATCTATTATTTATCAATTCTACTAATGACGGACATATCCACTTTTGCTGTTGGGATCATTTTAGATTAACAGGAAAATTTCAAGGCTATAAAGCTAAAGAGATAATACAGAGTTCCCGTATGTTTTTCGCTCAGATAAGTTAACATGTGACCACAGTACATTTGCTGAAACTGAGAAATTAACATCGTTACATGATGATTAACTAGACTCCAGACTTTATTCAGATTGCCTCAGTTTTCCCATTAACATCCCCTTTCTGCCCCAGGGCACCATCCAGGATCCCACGTTGCGTTTAGAGGACTGGTCTCCTTAAGCTCCTCTGGTCTGTGACAGCTTCTCAGTCTTTCCTTGTTTTTCATGACCTTGACCATTTGAGGAGTACGGGCCAGGGGCTGAGGCGGGTGTGGGGTCACTCCAAGGAGGACTTGTGAGTGGCTCTTGTCTTTGGCTTGCAGAGACTGAATCCTATCTCCAAGGCCCTGACTCGCTCGGCCACAGAGAGCTGGGAGCCTCTGCTGAGCGTAGGGTGGCTTCAAAAATAACTCCCCAGGTCTAACTGATACTTCCAAATAATAGCCTCCAAGGAGGAGTCAGTGTGTGCCCTTCACCCTGCAAAATATGGGTCCTTGGGACAATTGCTGAGATAGGGTTTGGCAAAGGATGGCCTGAGGGCCAAATCCAGCCCGCTACTTGATTTTATAAATAAACTTTTTTTGGAACATGCTGGAGAGCATTCGTTTGCATGTTGTCTATATTTATGCCAGGTCACTCAGGTGCATGTTGAGCTTGAGAACCAATGTCCTTACCTCCTAAATATATCTCTCAAGTGTCCCCACTCAGGCCATCTGATGACAATGACGACCACACTCTCTTTTCATATCCTCCACCTTTGCAGTCATTGAGTGGGAGATAGAACGGGGCCTGCTGAGCTTGACAGATGGGGACCAGGGAGCCACTGTCTTCCTGAGAGAGATCCAAGACCTCAACAAACACATCCTGGAAGACTGTGCCCTAAAGATGGTGGACCGGCTCGCAGACGGCTGCCTGGACACAGATGCCCAGAACCTTCTCAGCAGCCTCAAGGGGCGCATTGCTGACACGCAGCCTGGAGTCCTCAAGGCCCACCATCTGCCATGGAGCCGAGACCTAGTGAACCCCAAAAACAAGGCTCACGCCCGGTATCTGAAGGAGCTGGGGGAGCAGTTTGTGGCCAGGGCTAACTACCAGGTCCTTGAGCGCCTCCGGGAGCTAGAGGCAGGCAGGCAGGAGTTGACATGGCTCTACCAGGAAATCCACCACCACTTGGGGCTGAGTGCTGAGGCCACCAGGACCTTCTGTGGGCGCGAGGAGCTCCTGACCCAGGTGGGGCAGCGACTCCGGAAGAATGACGGCCACCCCCACATGCCCCTAGTGCTTTTTGGACCCCCAGGCATCGGAAAGACAGCTCTGATGTGCAAGCTGGCTGAGCAAATGCCAAGGCTGCTGGGCTGCAAGACGGTGACCATCTTGCGGCTCCTAGGGACATCACAGATGAGCTGCGACGCCCGCAGCCTGCTCCAGACCATCTGCTTCCAGGTGTGCCTGGCCTACGGGCTGCCCCTGCCCCCTGCCCAGGTCCTAGAGGCCCACACCAGGGTGGTCCAGTTTTTCCACACCCTCCTGCACACCGTCTCCTGCCGAAACTTTGAGTCCCTTGTGATCCTACTAGATTCTGTGGATGATGTGGACTCCATTCACCGAGCTCGGAGAGTCCCCTGGCTGCCTCCCAAGTGTCCCTCAAGGGTCCACTTCATCCTCTCAGCCTGCTCAGGGCAGCGGGGAGTTTTAGACACCGTGAAGCAGATGATCACGGACCCAGAGTCCTACTGGGAGGTGAAACCCCTCTCCAGTAACCAAGGGCAAGAGATGATCCAGCTGCTGCTGGCGGCCTCCAAGAGGACACTGAGCCCAGGGCAGAGGGACCTGCTCTGGGCCAGCCTCCCAGAGTGCGGGCACCCTGGGCGGCTGAGGCTGGCCTTCGAGGAGGCCCGGAAATGGGCCTCCTTCACCATGCCTGCCCCTCTGGCCTCCACTGCTAAGGAAGCGATGCACCAGCTGTGTGCCCGCCTGGAGCAGACCCACGGGCAACTCCTGGTGGCCCGAGTGTTGGGCTACATTGTGTCTTCCCGGTAAGTCTCTGTTTTTTCACTCTTTTTCAAAATTCTGAATTAATTTTATTTTTTATGCTAGTAAACACAGCTCATGTACAAGAAAAATATAAAACCTGTTACACAAAAATCTCTCTTAAAAAAATTAACATGATTTAATGTCCTGAATGGGAATCGAATATACGACTCATACATTTAATAAGTATTACTGAGAAGCATTAGTTGCAATGCATTTTTTTTGAAAGGTGTTTTCTGACTTTTTTAATACATACATAAAATTATTTTTTGCTTTTTGAAAACAAGGAAAGTCTCAGGAAACCTCAACAGAAAACCTTTTATAGACCCGAGGGGGTCTGATAACAGTTGATATTATGAATCTGACCTTTGTTATTATTTTTAGTGATAGAGTTTCCAGATCGCCTTGCTCTAAATCCCTTTTCTTTTTTTCTTATCCGCCAACCATCCAACCTCTCCCCTTTGGCAGCTATCAGCTTGTTCTCTGTATCTGTTCATCTCTTTCTGTTTTATTTTGCTTATTCACTTTTGTTTTTTAGATTCTACATATATGTGAAATCATATGGTATTTGTCTTTCTCTGTCTGACTTATTTCACTCAGCATGATACCCTTTAGGTCCATCCATGTTGTCATGAATGGCAAGATTTTGTTCTTTTTTATGGCTAAGTAATATTCCATTGCTTATCTATACCACATCTTCTTTATCCATTCATCCACTGATGGACATTGAGGTTGTTTCCATATCTTGGCTATTGTAAATAATGTAGCAATGAGCATGGATTTTGGATTTGTTTTGGATTTCTTCGGGTAAATACCCAGATGTGGGATTGCTGGGTCATATGGCAGCTCTATTTTTAATTTTTTGAGGAATCTCCA
>NW_011888907.1:4519567-4536574 GCF_000151845.1 Pteropus vampyrus | reverse complement strand
TTTCTGACTTTTTTAATACATACATAAAATTATTTTTTGCTTTTTGAAAACAAGGAAAGTCTCAGGAAACCTCAACAGAAAACCTTTTATAGACCCGAGGGGGTCTGATAACAGTTGATATTATGAATCTGACCTTTGTTATTATTTTTAGTGATAGAGTTTCCAGATCGCCTTGCTCTAAATCCCTTTTCTTTTTTTCTTATCCGCCAACTATCCAACCTCTCCCCTTTGGCAGCTATCAGCTTGTTCTCTGTATCTGTTCATCTCTTTCTGTTTTATTTTGCTTATTCACTTTTGGTTTTTAGATTCTACATATATGTGAAATCATATGGTATTTGTCTTTCTCTGTCTGACTTATTTCACTCAGCATGATACCCTTTAGGTCCATCCATGTTGTCATGAATGGCAAGAGTTTGTTCTTTTTTATGGCTAAGTAATATTCCATTGCTTATCTATACCACATCTTCTTTATCCATTCATCCACTGATGGACACTGAGGTTGTTTCCATATCTTGGCTATTGTAAATAATGTAGCAATGAGCATGGATTTTGGATTTGTTTTGGATTTCTTCGGGTAAATACCCAGATGTGGGATTGCTGGGTCATATGGCAGCTCTATTTTTAATTTTTTGAGGAATCTCCATACCATTTTCCATTGTGGCTATACCAATTTACAATCCCACCAACAGCGCATTAGGGTTCCCTTTTCTTCACTTTAAACTCTTGTTTAAAATTGAACTATGAGGTATGCATTCATCTCTTAGCGCCACTGTGACAAATCACACACTGGGTGGCTTAGAACAAGAGAAATTTATTCTCTCACAGTGCTGGAGGCCAGAAGTCTGAAATCAAGGTGTCAGCAGGGCCACACTCAGGTGCTAGGAGAGAACGTGTTCTAGGCCTTTCTCTTAGTTTCTGGTGTCGTCAGCAACCCTTGGCGTTTCTTAGCTTATAGACGCATCACTCCGATTTCTGTCTCCATCGCTTCCTGGCCTCTCCCTGTGTGTGTCTCTGTCTGAATTTCCCTCTTTTTATAAGGACACTGCTCACTGCATTAGGGCCTGCCTTAATCCGGGATGACCTCATTTTAACTTGACTAATTCCCCAAAGACTGTTTTCAAATAAGGTCCCATCCGCGGGTTCCAGGTAGACGTTAATTTGGAGGAACACTATTCAACCCACAATAATTCATGTATCATAAAGTTCACTCTCTTAAAGTATACAGTTCTGTGGCCTTTTGTACATTCCTAGTGTTGTGCGACCACTGTCCATCTCTCAAAATATTCTATTCCCCCAAAGGAGACCCTGTCCACATGAGCAGTCCCTCCCCTTCCCATCCACCCCCCCTCCCCGGCCCCGCCTCAGCCCCTGGCACCCGCTAATCTGCTTTCTGTTTCTGTGGATTTGCCTATAATATTTCTTTTGTAAAATTTTTACTTTCAAATGATAGACTAGTGGAAGAACTCTCATAGTGCAAAAAAACAGTGCAAAGAAGTCCCATCTATCAGGGTTTCTCAGCCTCAGCCCTACTGATGTTTGGGGCCCGATCACTCTTTGTACTGTGTGAGGGCATCCCTGGCCTCCACCCACAAAATGCTAGTAGCACCCATCCTTAGTTATGACAACGAAGAATGTCTCAGGACATTGCCAGGTGTCCCCTGCAGGCAGACGAGGCTCCAATGGAGAACTGCTGCCTTGTGCCCTTCCTCCAGAATCACCGATTTCCCACATTAGCTTTGTCTCTCCCTCTCGCCCTCCTTCTCTTTCTGATCTATCAATCTTTTCCTTTAGCCCTTCTTCTATTTTCCTATCTATCATCTTTCTTTCTATCTTTCTATTTTTCTACTTATCCTTCTTTCTATATATTTTTCTATCTGTCCATTTCTCTTCTACCTATTTTTCTATCTACTTGCACACACATGCACACACACATGATTTTTCCCTGAACCATTTGAGAATTCATTACAGGTGTCATTCCCCTTTACCCTTCAATGCATCGCATATTTTCTAAGAACAAGGACAATCAGATCCCCACATCACCGCAGGACAATTATAGATCTCAGGAAACGTATCATAGACACAATCACATTATTCAATACACGGTTTATGGTCAAAACTTGC
Organism: Pteropus vampyrus; assembly: GCF_000151845.1. Lineage (NCBI taxonomy): Eukaryota > Metazoa > Chordata > Mammalia > Chiroptera > Pteropodidae > Pteropus > Pteropus vampyrus. The sequence goes on along the minus strand of NW_011888907.1, from coordinate 4,534,453 downwards.
CAGCTGTCTCTAAAATGTCCTTTAGAGCTGCCAATCCAGGATCACACATTGCATTTAGTTGTCAAGTCTCTTTGGTCTCCTATAATCTGGAACATTCCTCCATCTGTCTTTGTCTTTTGCAAGGGTATGGGCCAGTTGTTTTGTAGATTAACCTTTTTCAGTTTTCAATGAACTTAGAGCTGTTTTTGAGTAAAGACTTTGGTTCAGCAGGTCCTGGCGGGCGTGGGGGTGGGGGCAGGAGAGTCTGGAATCCTGTGTTTCTTGTTTCTCCCAAGCGATGCTGCTGGTCTAGGGAGAACAGCTGGGGGGAGGGGACAGGTCTAGGGAGAACAGCTGGGAGGAAGGGACAGGTCTAGGGAGAACAGCTGGGGGGAGGGGACAGGTCTAGGGAGAACAGCTGGAGGGAGGGGACAGGTCTAGGGAGAACAGCTGGGGGGAGGGGACAGGTCCTTCCACGTGGGTTGGTCTGATGTTTCCTCACAATCACATCCAGGTTAAACCGGTGTGATGCTGGCCCTTCTCGGGCACGGAGACTTTCTCCACTGAAAACCTGCAATGTTCTCCTTTGTAATGAACAAGCGACGTGTGGGGAGATCTCAGAAAAATCTTCTTAAAGCAAACTTCTCTGAAAACTCGACCCTAAGCCTGTGTCTATCTCTAATTCCCGGCCTGTAGCATAAGAGTCAGCAAATATCTAACAGAAAAATCCAATTCCAGTGTGTTTATAGAGTTTAAAGGAATGAAGGCTTAAATGGGGTTGCTCAGCCCAGAGAAAATCTCGGGGCTGTGAACTCCTAGGAACCTGTGTCAGGATGGTCGGGAATGATTGCTCAGAGATGCCAGGTGTGGATGGTGAGTCAGAAATAATAAGCAGGAGAGAGGAGTGTGTTCATCAGACTCACCTAGCAGTCTCGCTCCCGCCCCCAGGTAGGTGAGACAGAGGCAAATTAGCAGACATGACAGGCGGCAGAGCTTTGCCTTAATGCAAAACCGCCATCAGGAACGCTTGAGCCCATCATCAAAAATGCTGGATCATGCAATTTTGCCTCTTTTCACTTTGGGGGGCACTTTTCCTCTTTCCAAATTTCACCTTTTGCCATAAATCAGGCAAGACGGGCAGCCATCGGTGAGGGGGGCATTTTGTTGGTTGGTTGCTTGATTGGTTTGCCAGGAACAGAATCCCACTCATGCTAACACCAAAGAAATAGGGCTTCATGCCAAGACCACAGGAGGAGCTTGGGGAATCCAGGGCCATTCTGTAGCCAACTCCAAGGGCGCATGCCCCAGATTTTGTGACTGGTGCCCCCAGAATGGGGGGGGGGACTGGCCTGAATTCTACAAAGACAGGCCCGGGGAACGTTCCAGAATAAAGGAGTTGGGCCATTAAGCCACTCTGATGCTGTCTACATGGAGGAAGCAGAGTTGTCATGGAAACTGGCAAGTCATGAGAACCAGCTCATCCTCTCTCCCTTCGGATCCTCTCTGCACTTGGGTTCTTATTCTAGACTCTTCCTTTCTCCTCCCCGGAAGTTCAGCTTGCCTCAAGCTTCAGTTGGCATGATGAGATCCCATCTCAGGGACCTGATGCCATTATACTGGCTCCTTCCTGAGTCCTGATTGCAAAATCTGGGGAGACAGAAATCGATTGGACTTTTTGGCCCCATGTCTGGTCCAATTAGTCAAGCCAGGGGCTTCGTGGAGAGTAGGACCACCCCTCCCCCTGGCAGGGCTGTGGTCAGTTAAGGAAGCTGACTATAGGGGAGATGATTTCGTTGCCTCCAATTCCATGAAAATATGCCATGTTTACATATGGAGCCACTATGTCATGGCTGTTGGAGCAGATCTGAGTTCCAGGCCAGTGGTTTTCACCTGGGGAGATTCTGTCCCCCAGGGATGTCTGGAGATATTGTGATTGTCATAACTCGGGAAGGGGGTGCTAATGACATCTAATGTGTGGAAACCAGAGATGCCTCTTACCACCCTGCAGTGCACAGGACACCCCGCCCCCCCCCACAGAGAATGATGGAGCCCCAAATGTCAGTAGTGCTGAGTGTGAGAAAGTCTGCCTGAGCCTGACAAACTCTGTCTGTGCCCCCTCCTCTGATTGGGTACCCACCTTGTCATTCATCAGAAAATTCTAAGTAAGCAAGTATTCTGTATATGTAAAAAAATGTGGTCAGCGTCTTCATCAAAATGAGGACTTTGCTCAACATCAGAGAATTCAAAAAAACCACACGAGGAGTTTCTACCCTGTGACGCTCAAACAGAAGCCAGCCTCCCTCTCTCCTCTGCTCTGAAATGAACTCTGATGTTCTCCAGTGCAGGCAAATCTGCAGTTTTTACAGTGTCATACTCACAAGTGTTAAAAAGTCCATTCCAGTCCAGCACCAAAATTTCAGTGACTCATCCTTTTTAAAGCCACTCCCTTTCTCTCTACCTCAGCCCTTTCTCAGGCCAGGAAAGATGGGGTGGGCTGGGTGGGCACAGCTGGTTTCTGCATTATTTTCCTAAGCTACCTCTTCTCTCCCTCTCTATGCTGCCTGAGTTGTCTGAGGTTGGAGAAGGAGTTGTCCGTGGTTCTGTAGCTGCATGTGTGCAGAAGGAAGGGTCTTGCATGATGGGTATAGCTAGAACTGGGCGTTGGTTCTTGCTGGGCATGGGCATTGTCCAGATCCTCAGGGTAAACCCTTTGGTGACATGCAGGACACTGTGCAGCTGACTGCATCTCTCCCTCCCTCTGTGTCTGCATCTTCCAAATGCAGGAGACCCAGGTGTGTTCCCCTTTCTTCCTCCCCACAGGTATGGGCTCTCAGAGGCTGAGCTGAAGGACGTCCTGTCCTTGGATGACGATGTCCTGCAGGCTGTGTACCAGGACTGGACCCCACCCAGCAAGGAACTGCTGCGTTTTCCACCCCTGCTGTGGGTGAGGCTTCGTCGAGATCTGGGAAACTGCTTGGCCAGGCGGCCCGTGGATGGCTTCACGCTCCTGGCCATCACCCACAGGTAGGTTCAGTGTGGAGGTGACGCTGTCTGGGTGTCTGAGAGCAAGAACTCCCCAATCAGGCTCCTCCTTGTTCCAGATCCTTCTTCTCTCCTCATTCCCAAGGAATCAAATCTGCTTAGCACAGCACTCAAGAGTCTCCATGCGTTGATTCTAACACGACTTTTTTTTTCAAATGGAGGAGAAATTCGCATAACATAAAGTTCATTTTAAAGAGTACCATTCAGTAGCATTTAGTACACTCACAATCTGCAACCATCCCCTCTAAGTAGTTCAGAACATTTTCATCCCCACAAAGGAGACCCCACCCCCATGAGCAGTCACTCTCCCTCCCCCTTCCCCAGCCCCTGACATCCACTAATCTGCTTTCTGTGACGATGGATCTGCCTGTTCTGGACATTTCATATGAATGGAGTCATATAATGTGTGGCCTTTTGTGTTTGGCTTCTCTCAGCATCATGTTTTCAAGGTTCATCCACATCGTAGCATGTGTCAAAACCTCATTCCTTTTAACGACTAAGTAATATTCCACAGTATGGATGTATCACTATTTATTTATCCATTCATCTGCTGATGGACATTTGGACTCTTCCCACCTTTTGGCGAGTGTGAATAGTGCTGCTATGAACATGCGTGTACAAGTTTTTGTTTTTCAGTTCTTTTTGGTGTATACCCAGGAGTGAATATACACTGTATATAATTCCAGGAGGGGAATTGTTAGATCGGCAGCAGCTTCCTTTGTGTTTAAAATGAGCCCAAAGTTTCCTTTTTAAGGTGGATTTATTTAAGAATAGGAAGAAAGATAGGCTGATTTAGAGATAAATGTTAGGTAACAAATAGGAAAGATGGTGTTTCCGTAGTGTAGTGGTTATCACATTCGCCTGACGAATAGGACAGGTGGTTAGCACTTAGCATCAGAAGATGGTTTAAGATGGACCTGCATTTGTGAACTGCCTCCTGGAAGGCCGGTGGCCACCTCCGAGCTCATCTGGTCCTCACGGCCCATGAGCTCATATCCCCTCTCCACAGACAGCTGGCCGAGGTGGTCCGAGAGCGCTACTTGTCGGGGCCTGAGAAAGCCAAGAGGCATGGAGCCTTGGCTGACTTCTTCTTGGGGGCCTGGAGCCAGGGCGCCAAGAAACTCATCACTCTGCCGCTGGTGGGGAAGCCCCTGAACCTGGACCGCAAGGTGAGTGGTCCGCACCCCTGTTCCCCACCTGCACCCTGCACTCTGTTGTGCAGGCAAGACCGAGGCTGCCTGGCAGGACCACCCAGCTCCTCCCTTCCCACATTTTCACCTAAAACACCCTCTGGATCTCCTCCCCTTCCCTTCCCGGGGTGGGCAATGAGATGTCCTCTCAGCCCAGAGCATCGTTTATAGGGGGGAGCACAGGAAGACTCACTCCCACACTCCCATCCCCCCAGACCCAGTTCGCACATTTCCTTCCAATCTTTCTTCTTTTATGCTCAGGAGCTCTAAGACTTGATGTCTTTCGCTGGCATGCTGCTCCCCATTTTTTGCCTCTCAAACACATCAAGGCCCAGTTCAAATGCCTCTTCCTTCAGGAAGCCTTCCAGGATTTCCTCCCTCCTCGGTTACTTGTTCTTTACTCCGTGCTCCCTTCATTTGGAGGCAGAACTTATAAGTTTTTAAAAACTCTCAGTTTCAGAATCATTTTAGATTCATAAAGAGTTGCAAATGAGGTACAGAGTTCCAATGGACATTTCCATCAGTTTCACCTGATGTTGACATCTTCCATAGCTGTAGCACAGTGACTGCAACTAAGAAATACACTCGTAAGATTTCTGTTGTCGTTCAAATTTTCTTTTTTCTGATGGACAAGGGAGGCCAGAGGCAGGGCCAGGCCTGATTGTTTCTCGGTGCTGTCCTTCCTCTTCTCCGGTGACTCGCAAATCCTGTCCCTTATGCTCAGAACCCCTGCAGGATCAGTCTCCTCCTTTTCCTTCCAAGATGTGGTCTGTTCTCCTTCCTGGCCTCCTAGCCTCAGGACCTCCTGCTTCAGTCCATTCTCCCAAGGAATACTTCTGACAATACAATCTGATCGAGTCTTTCCTCTAACACCTCCTATGGCTCCCCAGTGCCCTCAGCCTCCTGTCCAACCTCCCCAGCCTGATATTCATGATCTGCTGCCTACAAACTCCCTAGTCTCATTCCCCACCATGATTGCCCACTTTGCCTTATAATCAAGCCCTTCCAAAACTCATCCTGTTCTCTCCTACCTCTGGGCCTTTGCACGTGCTGTTCCCTTGCCCAAGAATCCCATTGTTTTCTGACACTTTTCACCAGACAGACTCTTACTTATCCTCCAAGGTCCCTTGGATTTCCTGAGTCCAACATCCGCCTCCCCCTCAGTCCCCGCCCAGCTAGTGGCAGGTATGGGGTGTCTCTGTTTGGAATTGTGTCTCCGTCCCTTCCAGCAATGCATGGTGCCTGGCCTGGCTTGTGTTGGTGGAGTGAATAAATGAGCTCATTTCATAGAGGCCTGGTTGCCAGCCCCTCCTACTCTGCAGGTGGCCCCCCAGCCCCTGTGGTTCTCGGACACAGTTGCAAACCTGAGGAAGCTGAAAGAGTTACCCCATCACTTGCTCCACTCAGGCCGCATCGAGGAGCTGAAGCAGGAGGTGCTGGGTAAGGTACCACTCCCCATCTTGGAGGAGAGCGAGTCCTGCTCCCTTCTTTCCAAGCCTGGGAAGAGCGAAGAGTGAAAGTCAAAATCCTCAGCTCTTCTTAGCATACTGGATCTTACCTGGGGTAATTCTGTATACCCCACTCTACCCTGGGGACACTTGTCTGAGACATCTGGAATATTTTGGTTGTCATGACTCGGGGAAGAGGTGCTAGTGGCATCAAGTGCAGAGGGTGAGATAGTCAGCCTTAGAATGAGAGAGATCCTGTCTGTCTATCAATATGTCATCTGTCATCTCTATCTCTATTTATCTACCATGTATGTCTGTCTATCAATCGTATTCACTTATTATGTCTGTCTTTCTTTCTGTCTATCTAGCATTTCTTTCTTTCTCTACCCTCTATATCTATCATCTTTATGTCCATCCACCCATCGTTTATCCATGCATCCATGCATCCATGCATCCATGCATCCATGCATCCATGCATCCATCCATCCATCTATCCATCTTTCTACTTGTCTATTATCTATCCATATATCTGTCACTTCTATCTCTACCTACCATCTATGTCTGTCTGTCTGTCTGTCTGTCTGTCTATCTATCTATCTATCTATCTATCTATCTATCTATCTATCATTTCTCTCTCTATCATCTATATCTATCATCTTTATGTCTATCCATCCATCTTTATCTATCTATTCATCCACCTTGCTATCTGTCTATTCATCTATTTGTCTATCTTATCTATCTGTCTGTCCATCTGTCTATTATTTATCCTTGTGATTCTCAACCAGGGGTAATCCTGCCCCCCAGGGGACACTTGGCAACGTGTATGTTTTTGATTACCATGACTTGTGTGGGGGCGGGGGGGGAGGGCGCGATGCTACTGGCACCTGGTGGGTGGAGACCAGGGATCCTGCTCAACACCCTGCAGTGCACAGGACGGCCCACCGCAGAAAATGATCTGGTCCCAATGCAGCAGTGCTGAGAGTGAGAACTCCCGGGACAGTTGGAGAGATGAGAGCCCACCTCCCAGGATGAACTGGAGGGAGGCATGTGCTCCCCACAGACCCTCTCCTCCCCGCAGGCAGCATGAACTGGATTTCCTGCCGGAGCATTTCCGGGGGCATCGAGAGCCTGTTGGATGACTTCGACCTGTGTGCCCCTCATGTGGACTGTCCTGAGGTGGGCCTGGTTCGAGAAGCCCTCCAGCTGTGCCGCCTGGCCGTGGAGCTCCAAGGCATGGGTGAGTCAGGCTGGCCTGGCCAGGGGTCCTCTCTGCACTGACCATGAGAAGCCCATGCTCCTCACCAAGCTGCCAGCTGGATTTTCATTAACCCACACACCTTTTCTGTCTACACCTGTAGGGTTTCTCCCAGTCCAGCCTCTAGAATTTTGAATTGAATCTGTGAGAGCTTTGGAGTAAAAACTACTAAATCAGTTCCTGTCCCCTTGCCCCATCCCAGCACCTGTTTCTAGAAAGAACCCGAAAGGAGACATTTCAGGCAAAATCATGGAAATGATGTCAATACTTAATATAGCAAGAGAGAAAACATATTCCCACAGATTTTTTTAATTGATGAAATTCAAAATGTAATGATAATAATTGACCATGACTTTTTGGTAACTCAGATCTACTAATGAGAAAGACAAAGGGGAATTCTTGTTCTGGGGACTAACATTTTGCTTAATTGGGGGCTTAAAGTCAGTGTTTCTTGTTATCTTATCAATTGCAAATGTTGATCTGTAAAAGCCGTTCTTCGCTCTCTGGTCAAGTCATTGGGCTTCCCTAGAACTTGAAGAATCTCTGAGTCTTCAGTTGGTAGACTCTGCCAAGGTAGTATTTCGTTTGTTTGTTTCTGTTTTTTAAAGTTGTGGTAAAATACATGTAACATAAAAATTACCATCTTAACCATTTTTAAGGGCACAGTTCAATGCCATTAAGCACTTTCACACTGTTGTGCAACGATCCCCACCCTCCATCTCCAGAGCTTCCTCATCTTCCCCAACTGGAACTCTGTCCCCATTGAACAATAACTCCCCATCCCCCTCCCCCAGACACTGGCACCCACGCTTCTACTTTCTGTCTCCATGAATCTGACTCCACCAGGGATGTCATGTAAGTGGGATCATACAGTATTTGTCCTTTTGTGACTAGCTCATTTCACACAGCATCATGTCCTCAAGGTTTATCCATGTTGTAGTATGTGTCAGAATTTCCTTCCTTTTTAAGGCTGAATAATATTCCACTGTATGGATAGACCACATTTGCTTATTTGTTCACGCATCAATAGACACGAGTTAGGTTGTTTCTACCTTTTGGTTGTTGTGAATAATGCAGCTGTGAACATGGGTGTACAAATATCTTTTCAAGACTCTGCTTTCAATTCTTTTGGGTGTATATCTGGAAGTAGGGTTTCTGAGTCATAAAGTAATTCTATGTTTAACTTTTTGAGGAACTTCCATACCGTTTTCCACAGTAGCTGCACCATTCTGAATTCCCACCCACTGTACCCAAGCATTCCAATTTCTCCACATCCTCACCAACATTTATTTTCTAATTTAAACAGAAAGCATTCTAATGAGTGTAACATGGCCAGGATGGCTTTTATCATACAATTTCTACCTAGTTTTAATCTGAGGGTTGTATGGGGATTTTATAAAGATGTTGAATTCCTATGTCCCTTCCATGGCTCCCTTAAAAATCAGCCAAATGCTGCCCCTCCAAGAAGCCTGCCCAATCACTGCTGAAACTGGACACTCCAAGCCCCCCAACCCCTGCATTTACCATTACTGCACCCTCTTTCCATCTTTCTTAACTCTTAGTTATTATTTTGGCTAGTTTTCTTTTGCGCCATGTGTCTGCCCCACCAGAATGAGCTCCGTGAGTGTAGGGGCCTTACCCACTTGCTCTCTGCCAAATTTGCACCCCTACACATAGACCAGTTCTGGCCAAAAGCATGGATTTTGAGCCCCGCTGTGTTGATTCAAATCTGGGCTCTGCTACTTAGTGTGACCTTGCAAGTTCCTTACCCTCCCCACCTCACCCCCGCCTTGCAGTCTTCAGTTTCCTCATTTACAAAATGAGATGCTTATAGACCCTCCTACCTAGGGCCGCCTAGAACTGTATGTGAGTCAGTTCATGCAGAGCCTGTACCCATGGTACCATCGAGGGTCCTGTTACTGTCACATGACATCATCAACTTGTTGATGTGAATGGCCTTGGACAAGCCTCAGCTTCTGTCATCTGCAAATTGTGAAATTGAACTAAAGCGTGGCCAGGGTCCCACTGAAGAGGAAGGTGCTGATGTCCACCATCAGTCATGCCTTTCTCACATATTCATGCTCGTGGGAGTTGCAAACCTCCAAGGGAGTGATTTCTCAGGAAAACGACCTTGGGCACAGTTGCCTGGTTTAAAGGAAGAATTAAAAGCCCAAATCACAGCATGTTCTTTGCAGCATCCTTGATTGACAACCAGTGGCTTCCCCAGCACAGGAGGCATAGAAATGACTATCGCCACCAGAGGGCGCAGCTGGGCTACTGTGCGCTCTCAGGACATTCCAGCACTTCCAGCCGGCTCTTAAAAATGGCCGGATATTCCTGACTTCTCCTATTGCCTCAGGCTCCAGAATGACTTGATGTGGTGCCATTTCGGACTCTGTTTTTATTTAAAAGACTGATATTTTGTTCATCATGGGTTTTAGGTATATTAATTTTTATTTTAAAAATATTGCATTAAAATAGTATTTATCTTGATGGTTGAGCTTTTAGGCACCACCACCTTAAATTTTGCACCCGTGGCCAGTGAGGCACTTGCCCCGGGTCCTAGTTTTGACCCATTTCACCCACCAGCAAACAGGCACAGGGCATTGCTGTCATTGCCCCAGGTCCCACAGTCAGGATGTGCCAACAGGGACAAAATGAACTGTCCGCCTTCAATGTCCCTGATCTTTACTCGACTTTGGAATCAAACTTTTTGGGTCAGATTCCTGCCTCTTACTGTGTGACTTTGTGCAAGTTGCTTGACCTCTCTGTGCCTCAATTTTCCCCTTTATAAACTTGAGATGATGATATCTCTGTGAGGTAAGCAGAAAAAGCTGCCTCCCCTCCAAAAAATATATTCACTTTCTAATCCCTGGACTCTGTGACTATCACTTTATATGGCAAAAGGTGTAATTAAGTTAACAATCTTAAAATGGAGAGTTCATGCCAGATTATGTAGGTGGACTCTCAAGTAATCACAAGTATCCTTAGGAGAGAGAAACAGAGAGAGATTTGAAACTGAAAAGGAGAAAACACAGAGACACACAGATGAGAAGGCTGTGTGAAGTGGAGGCAGAAATTAGGATGATGCAGCCACAAGCAAAGGACACCTGGAGCCCTCAGAAGCTGGAAGAAATAAGGAAGGATCCTCCCCTAGAGTCTTCAGAGGGAGCGCAGCCCTACTGCTACCTTGATTTCAGACTTCCTACCTCCAAAACTGGGATAGGATAAAGTTCTGCTGTTTTAAGCCACCAAGTTTATAGCCATTTGATATAGTAACCACAGGAAACTAATACACTCTGTAACTGTGAAGCGCTGGGAAAATGATCAGTATTTCTCTAGCAGATACTTGTTGGGTATTTTTGAGGGTCTAGGCACTAAGAACACAGCAGTGAATAAGACATCATCCCTCTTCTCAGGAAATTCCACGTCTAGGATAGTGAGGGTGGCCAGGCCATCTAATAAACAAATGAAGAAATGTAAGATTGCAACTGCAATAAGACCTGAACTTAGGAGCTGTGAGGATTGGAGGGCTGCACTGGAGAATGCTTTTTGCCTAAGTGACCTTCGAGCTAAGAGGAGGATGAGGAGATGATTGGCATGCGAAAGTGAAGGGGGAGGGGGAGGAAGCTTTCCAGGCAGAGGGAACAGCACGGGCAAAGGCACAGAGGCTGGAGACCACCTCGTGCACTTGAAGTAGAGGCAAGTGTGTCTGCAGAACAGAAAAGGAGATAGAAGAGTATGACAGGGGGGCTTGACCAAGAAAGCAGTGTCCCTCCCCTTAACTCGAGGCCCCTTTGTTGCAGAGAAGAGCATCCTGTATACAGAACTCCTGGCCAGACTCCATTTCTTCGCCACTTCACATCCAGCACTTGTGGGACAGCTGTGCCAACAGGCCCAGAGCTGGTTCCTGCTGTGCCCACATCCTGTGCTGGTGCCCCTTGGAGGATTCCTCCAGCCCCCAGGAGGGCCTCTCCAGGCGACCCTCACTGGCTGTCACAAAGGTGGGTCTCCTCAGCATAGCAAAAATCCTGTCAGGCCCCCCTCTTTCCTGGGGGCAGCGGATGACAGACATTTTGTGCTACTCTCTGGGGCTCCCCTCTGCCAGTCGGGAGGCCATGGTGTCACGAGGGCTGCCCTACTGTCTCACGCTGACTCAGCTCTCCCTGATCCTCAGGGTTATCGGTGTAAATACTGCTAATGAGTCTGGGGCAAGGGGATATCAATTGCCTTTGGGGTCTTGTCTCTAAGAGTTCAGCACCCATCTTACAGAGAGTTTCTGCAATTTACTGGTTGATGCTAGTAAGTCTGGAAGCTAAGGACTGGTGCCTGATTGGCCCCCGAGAGGCTGATGAAATGTGTAAAATCTCCCCAGGGACACTAGAATGTCAGAGGAACGAGAGGATTTAGTTCTCTCTATTCACTTGTCACCCACCTTTTTATCCATTTATCCTTCTTTCCTTCCATCCATTTGTCTATCTACCTGTCCATCCATCCATCCCTTGCTTTCTTCCACCCATACATTCATCTGTCTGTTCTATCTATCCATCCTTCTATCAGTCATTCATGCATCCATCTATCCGTGTATCCAGCTAGCCATCCATCCATCCATCCATCCATCCATCCATCCATCTATCCGTCCATCCATTTAGCCATCCATCCATCCACCCACCATCCCTTTCTACCTTCTTTCTTTCCTTCCATTCATCCATCCATCAGTCTTCCATACTTCCATTAATTATTCTTCCTTCCATCCTCATCCACTCACTTACCCCTCCACTCATCCTTACACACTCAGCCATTCATCAACTCGCCCACCCATCTGTCAATTGATTAATCCATCTACCCGTCTAATACTTATTCATTCACTCACCCTCTCATCTAACCAGCCATCTATCTGTCCACTTAACCACCAATGCACCTCCATTCATCCATCCCTTTCTGCCCACCCACAATCTCTCTCATGAATTGGGAGGCCACTGACTACAATTAGCTTGTGATTTCAATGTCAGTTATTGTGACTCAGGACATTTTTGTGCCACATTGCCTTATAGGGAAAGCTATACTCCCAAGGCACAGTGCTTCCAAAATAGAAATGCTAAGAGACACTAAATACAATGCACGGAGGAATTGATTTAGGGACAGCCACTAGAATGCTGTGTTGAGAAGGATTCTGTGACTGAATCTGGTTTCATGGGAAAGAGTGTATATCTGTTAGGATACAGGTTCAGATGCCTTAACAGTGGCCAAAATAGAAGCAGCTTAAATAGAAGTCCATTTTTCCCTCACATAATAATCTATTGTCCCATGGGGGGCAGAATCACCTGTGGGGGAGACTGATGAACTAGGGAGAACTTCTGACCAAGCTGTGGTTTAATCCCTAAGAGCAACATAAACATTACAGCCAAGTTATGAATCTGGCGTCTGACAGCTCTGGCTTCAAAATCCTGGCTCTGCCACTTACTAGGTGTGTGGCTCTGGACAAGGGACTGAATCTGTCCATGCCTCGGTTTCCCTTTCTGTGAAGTGGGGGCCCATTACAGGACATCATGGCTGAGCACTCAGACACAGGAGCTGATGTCATCACTTTTGTCTTTTGGGGGCTGCAGGCATCACCGCCATGGCGTGGAGCCTGGAAGAGAAGCTGCTGGTAGTCGGCACCCAGGATGGCATCTTGGCTGTGTGGGACATGGAAGAGAAGCAGGTGATTCACATCCTAACTGGACACACAGGTGAGGCTTGGGAAGTGGGCTGTATGATCACCTTCTTTCTGGTGTTCCGTGTCAATCAGTCAGTCCCCAGAGCCTCTTCACCACCAATTCACTTCTCTATATCAAAACTCTGGCTTTGTTTTTGCATCAGTTCGTTATCGCCATGTAACAAAACACCCCAAAACCTAGCAGCTTCGAATAAAAGCTGTTTATTTAGCTCACCTTCTGTGGGTTGGCAATTCAGGTTGGACTGAGCTGGGCAGCTTTTCTGGGCTCGCTCATGCATCTGTGGTCAATTAGTGGGGCATCTGGGATCTGGCTGGTCCAGGATGTTTTTAACTGAGGCAACTCAGCTCTGCTCCATGTGGTCTCCCATATTCCAGCAGGCTAGTTGGGGAAGAGGCAGGGTCTCTAGAGGGAAAGCAGAAATGCACGAGGTCTCTTAAAGCCTGGAACTATCCTTGAAACTGGCACCCTGTCAAGTTCTGTTGGCCAAAGGAAGTGACAAGAACAGTCCAGAATCAGCCAGCAGGGAAATAGGCTTCATCCCCTGGTGGGAGGAGCAGAGTCACACCGCAACAGGTGTAGATCAGGGAGGGCAAAGAGTTGTGGTCATTTATGCAATTTGTCTAGCACAGTCAAGTTTTCATTCCAACATAATCTCATTGACACTATGGTCTATTTCTTGGATCAATTTTTGAGAGTCTACTGTGGACCAGGCCCTGTGCTAGAGGCAGAAGAGAGACAGATCAGGGCCAAGACTAGGGTGAGGGGAACAAAGCGCACACTGTAGGTACGAAATTTAAAGGGGCACCCCCAAAGTTAAAAAAAAAATTCAGTCATCAAGATAAATAATATTTCAACACGATGTTTTAAAAAATTGAAATTAATGCAAAAATATCCACGATAAATAAATATCAATCTGCCTTAAATAAAGACAGGATCAGCAATAGTGCCGTGGCGAGACGTATTAGAACCAGAGGCAAAAGAGAACTTGGTGATTTGGTGCCTCCTTAAATTCTGCATGTGAGGAGAGTGCCTCACTGACCTCATTCTAATGCTTTCCGGAGTCACATTCATGTATTTGGGAAGGTGAGCAGGTACAGATTATAATAAGTATAATGAGGTCAACAGGGCGTCATGAGCTACACTAACCAAAGTGACCAACGTAGGGCGTTAGGGAAGGCATTCTCCTGATCAGGGACGTTTCGGCCAAGACGCAAAGGGTATGAAGGAAGAGGTACAAAGGGCGGGGGTGTGGGGAGAGCATTGAGGCATGGGACACAGCTAGCACAAAAGCCCTGAGAGGGGCGAAGAAGCTGGCACACTTACAGAACAGCAAAGGAACTATGAGGCTGGAGCTTGGGACATCATATCAAATGAAAGAAGCCAGACACAAAAGGCCACATGGTGTATGATTCCATCTATATGACATGTCCAGAGCAGGCAAATCCACGGAGACAGAAAACAGATTGGCGATTGCCAGGGGCTAGGGGAGGGGGATGGGGAATGACGGCTCATGGGGACGGGGCCTCCCTTCGCAGTGATGGAATGTTCTGCCATCAGAGGTGATGTTCGCACGACATTGTGAATGTGCTGGATGTCACTGAATTAGACACTTTAAAATGGCTAAAATGATAAGGAGAGGAAAGGGAGAGAACGACAGCTTTGTGAGGTTATGAAAGTGTTCTCAACTCAGCCTGTGGGGATGGTCGCACAATTCTACGAACACACAGAAACCAATGACTATTATATCATTGCTACCTAAGTATATACATCATTTATGTATTTTTCTCAACATTTTGCTACAAACATTTGTTTCTGTTAGATCTTTTAAAAACAAATTCGTTGAGGTGAAATTTGCATACCGTAAAAGTCACCTGTTTTAAATGTACGATTCAATGATTTTTAGTAAATTTACTGAGTTGTGCAGCCATCACCACAATCCTGGAACTTTTAATCACCCCTAGAAGATCCCTTCTGCCCGCTTTGCAGTCCATCTTCACTATGCCCACTCCATCCCCATGGCAACCACTGATGTGCTTTCTAAGTCTATAGATTTGCTTTCTGGACATTTCATACAAACAGAATTGCACACTCTATGACCTTTTGCATCTGGCTTCCTTCACTCAGCATAATGTATTTGAAGTTCATTCGTATTGCTGCGGGTATCGATAGTTTGTTCCTTTGCATTGCTGAGTCATGTTCCATTATTAGATGGAAGGACCGGCATTTGTATATCCATTCATCAGTTTAAGGCC
>NW_011888907.1:4502052-4519517 GCF_000151845.1 Pteropus vampyrus | reverse complement strand
GTGGGGATGGTCGCACAATTCTACGAACACACAGAAACCAATGACTATTATATCATTGCTACCTAAGTATATACATCATTTATGTATTTTTCTCAACATTTTGCTACAAACATTTGTTTCTGTTAAATCTTTTAAAAACAAATTCGTTGAGGTGAAATTTGCATACCGTAAAAGTCACCTGTTTTAAATGTACGATTCAATGATTTTTAGTAAATTTACTGAGTTGTGCAGCCATCACCACAATCCTGGAACTTTTAATCACCCCTAGAAGATCCCTTCTGCCCGCTTTGCAGTCCATCTTCACTATGCCCACTCCATCCCCATGGCAACCACTGATGTGCTTTCTAAGTCTATAGATTTGCTTTCTGGACATTTCATACAAACAGAATTGCACACTCTATGACCTTTTGCATCTGGCTTCCTTCACTCAGCATAATGTATTTGAAGTTCATTCGTATTGCTGCGGGTATCGATAGTTTGTTCCTTTGCATTGCTGAGTCATGTTCCATTATTAGATGGAAGGACCGGCATTTGTATATCCATTCATCAGTTTAAGGCCGTTTACACTGTTTCCAATTTGGGGCTATGATGAGTAATGCTGCTATGATCCATCTAATTTTCATATTTATAATGTTTAAATGCAGCAAAAGTATTTCATTTTTGTCAACAGATCATGTTCCAGAATTAAATAAACGATTTTTAAAATTTTTTATATTTAAGCTATTTCTAATTATCTGCTATTAGGAGAACTCTGGGATGAATCTCTTATTATTCTCATCAATATTTTTTTTTCATTCTGTTGAATATTTCCTCCTAAATTGGAGGGTCTGCACATTTCTCTGGGTTTTGACGTGTCATCTTATTGCTTTCTAAACGGGCTGTATATGCCACACTCCCAACCCCAACACTCCCAGCACTAGTTGTTTTCATTTTACTTTTTTTCTCCCTGGGGGGTGGGAGTGGGGTGGTACCAACAGTGTCTGTCAAATAAGGCTCCATTTGTTTTGTTATCACCAGGATGCCTATTTTCCTGTTGATCCATTCAGTATTTGTATTGTGTGTGTGTGTGTGTGTGTGAGCTGTCAGTCCAAGACCTGTGCCCATTTACCAATGGTGACTTTTTTTTTTAATGGTGATTTATTTTTTTAAGTCATCAAACTCTTATTATTTATAATCAGAAAGACTCAGTAATCAATTCATTGAAAAACTGAAAACATAATAGACATATTATAATATGGAAAGTGAACATTTCTGATCACAAGGTAGTATACTGTAGGTGGTTTGTGCTGGCTTGTGAGAGTCGACTGTGAAGTTTTCAGGACTGCTGTGAGGTGGTCGTCAAACACAGCCATTATTAAACACTACATTATAGAAACTTACAGTTTAATCAATTATATCAACACAAGGTAATAAATACTCAAAACATGTTGCTTTCTAATTATTTTACCATGCTCAACTATTCCCTATATTTTTGGCCACGTGGTGGAAGTGGTATGCTTCCGAGCATCTCTTCCCGGTGCCACGTTCAATGGCATCATGTTAGTGGCTTGAAATCAGCCACAGTGGGAGGATTTACACTATAGAAATTGGCAAACATCACAAATCAGAGCTCTCTCAGCACCTTATAGAACCAGTTGTTAAACACTCGCCAGCTTATTGTTGTTCTAATCCCTTCCCCGGGAGGTGTTTGGTTTTATAGTCTTGTGCCAGTTAATGACAGGGATCTGTTCTGAGAAGTGCCTCCTTAGGCAATTTATTCCTTGTGCAAACGTCAAGGAGTGTACTAACACAAACTAGGTGGTCTAGTCTACTACGCGCCTAGGCTCTATAGTGCAACCCGTCGCTCCTAGGCTACAAGCCTGCATAGGACATTATTATACAGAATACTGTAGGTGATTATAACACAGTGTTCTACTTTTATATAACTGGCAGTGCAGTAGGTTTGTTTACACCAGTATCATCACAAACACATGAGTAATGGGTTGCATTACAATGGCTATAGTGTCACTAGGAGATAGAAATTTTTCAGTTCCATTATAATCTTATGAGACTACCATTGTATATGTAGCCTGTAATTGACCAAGATGTCATTATATGGCACTTAATTGTGCATATATATATGTATATGTATATGTATACATATATACATGGTTATATAGTCACATAAGCTTTTGCAACCTGTTTTTTTTTCAGTTAACATTACATATTTTGCTTCTTTCCTTATCACGTATATATCTTTAATTCATTTTAAGAGTAATATAATATTCTCTGTATGTGGATATGTTGTAAAGCATTACTATTTATAAAAATTTTGCTTGAAAATACCCAAATTGCAACAAATAAAAATCACTCACTATCTTGATGGCATTTGAATTATAAAGAAATAAAACTCACTTCTTTTTGTCTCTCCCCTTTTCAGTCTCTCCCCTGGAAGTGATCAATGTTCACAGTTTGGTTTATGCCAATAGCAAACTTTCTCTAGGCTTATACATATATTGCTCTATATAGGCTCATGTACTTTGAGTTTTAGTGAAAAATCAGATCATGCTATTTTACATACTGGGCTGCAACTTGCTTTTGTCACAATATATTGTAACAATATTTTGTAGTAGTTGAGAGCTTGGGCTCTGGGCTCAATTCTTGGCTTCATAGTTTGTGGCTTTGAATAAGTTACTGTGTTCTGCTGAGCCTCAGTTTCCACATCTGTATAATGGGATACTAATCGTATCTCATAGAGTCGTTATGAGGATTAAAGGAGTTTAATGCATGTAAACCACTTACAACTATGCTTGGCACATAGAAAGCACTCGGTAAGTATTGGCTGTTATAATAATCACAATTATCATGGTCAGGTCATCGTATATATGCATCCATCATATAATTTTTAATGTCTGCCTAACATTCTTTATTTAGATGTAGCATATTATATAAACAATTCCCTTTTCATAGACAGGTTGTTTGCAATTTTCCTTTTACACAAACAATACTGCAATTAAAGTCCTTCCACACCTTCACACACTTAGGCTATTATTTCTGTGAGAAAGCATTCTTAGAAGTGGGATTTCTGAGTCAAATGCACACTTTTCCTTTATTCTTCTTTTTCTTAGCTTTTTATTTTGAAATAATTATGTAGACTCACAAAAAGTCACTGAAATAGTTCAGAGTCCCTGTGCACCCTTATTCACTTTTCCTGGGTGACAACATGTTACACAATTATAGTACATTATCAAAACCAAGAGACCATACATTTTAACTTTTAATAAATGGTACCAAATTACCCTCTTACAAATTTACATCAACTTAAACTCCCAATAGCAAGGTAGGAGAGTAATTTATTTCCTATATCTTTGCCAGCACTTCAGCAAGCAATCTATAAAACCTTTGCCAATATGATGGGTAAAACAGTATTGGTATTTCATCTTGCATTTTTGTGATGACTAATGAGGTCGAGCACCATTTTCTAATGCTTATTGTCTACTGTACTATCTGTTAATTTCCTGTTTATACTCTTTGTCCAGTTTGTAAGTTATTTGCATTTTTTATTTGAATGTTTTATTTATCAAGGAAAGTCTCCATGTATCTGTCATATACTGCAAATATTTTCTCCCTGTCATATGCCTTTCAGTTCCATTTTACCCTCTTCAAGTTTTACATTTTTATTTAATCCAATTGTTCAGTTTTTCCTTTTTATGTCTTCCAAATTTCATGTTTTGCTTAGAAAATATCTCTCCAAAATTATACGATCTTGTATAATTTTACCTTGCTTATCTTACATTCCCTGGGAGATGCTGAAATCTTGTTAATTTCAATAATCCCTGTGTTTCACAGATGTAACATTAGGGCAGTTGATTTAATCTCAACCAGTTGTTACACCCTGACTTTAGCTTTGCCACATTCCATTATTTGTGTTTTGGTTATGTTCGAACCTATCCATTTTTTTCATTGGTAAACCAGAGAATTTCCAAGCCAACAGGTGTTTTGGTAGTTGGAAGATCAAAATGTTCTCAGCTAATATATTCTCCTCCCCCCTCCCCGCCTCCCCTCTCCCCACCTGCTGCAGGAGAGGTGAAGTGTGTGAAAGTATTTGCCCAAGGGACACTCGCCATCTCTGCCTCCAAGGACCACACGCTGCGCTTGTGGAACTTACTCTCTGGCCAGGAGAAATTCACCATTTGGGACGGAGGCTCAAAAGATCCCACTGAACCTCAGATCTGGAGCCTTCATGTTGACGAAGCAAAGAAGGTTGTGTATTCAGCATCTAGATCAAAGGTAACAAAAGTGGCTAATACAAATTTGGTCACATGTGGCTTGCATCTTGCATTATGTTTTTATTGGGCAGTACAGGCTTAAATATTAGAAAAGTGTTGGTTGATTTAACACTGATTATAGAAATCATCTTCATTATCAGCAAAAGTTTAGAAAAGAAAGTAAAGATATAATAAGTAATAATAGATAATCCTAAAGATAACCATTGTTAACATTTACATGATTTTATGTGACGTGCGTGTGTAAAACAAAATTGGGATAAAACTATATATGCAGTTTTATAAAGCTATTTTCATTTGTCCAAACCTTAAATATTCTTCAAAAACAGCATGCTTAGTGATTTCATAAGATTTTATTGTATGACTCCACTATAGCTTATTTAACTTTAAATTCCTTATTGTTGAACACAGACGTTGTGTCCAGTTCTTTGCAATTTCAAATAACTGGGATAAATTTTCTTATGCATGTATCTTTGTGTGTATCTCTCCTTATTCCTTTACTATAAACTGCAGAAGTGGAATTAATGGGATAATGTTTACTAAATGGTCACTGTTGATAAAAAATATACTTTTTGTGTATGTGTGTGAGTTTAAACAGGAAGCCTGTTTTAATCAATAATTACTTGTAATGGACATAGATGTTGATGCATATAGTATGGCTGGCTTTTTCTCTATTTTTTAAAACTTCTTATTTTGGAGCAATTTTAGATTTATGCAAAAGTTATAAAGATATTATAAAGAGTTCCCATGTGCCTTTGATCCAGCCTTATCGAATATCAACATCTTACATAACTACATTTGTCAAAACTAAGACATTAATACTGATTATTTCTATCAATCTAACTCCGGCCTTTATTTGGATTTCATTAATTTTTCTACAAATGTCCTCTTGCTATTCCAGGATACCTTTCCCCACGCCTTTTTATTTTTGAACAGGTAGAGTATTGAAAATAAAGTGAGTGGACTATAAAAAAAGAACAGGTCTTGTGTTCGACTCTGGAGAACAAGCAGCCTAGGTCTCCCGCTGAGTTTTCTCTTCCTTTTCATCCTCCCGTTAGGTCAGCGCTTGGAATCTGGAAACTGCAGAGATGGTTTTCCGTATCCCGGGAGATGCCTCCGACCCTTGGATGTGTATGGCAGCATTGGCTTCCTGGGCCATGCTGCTGACGGTGTCCAAGGGTGGTGTGGTCACTCTGTGGAGCTCAGCCACAGGAAAAGCGCAGGGGAAGCAACACTTGTCCAGCATCAAAGAAGAAACTCCTACCTGTGCGGTCTCAGTCCAGAAACCGGGAAAGATGGTTATTGGGTTCAGCAAGGGTTCCATTTCTTTGGTAAGCAGCTTTATTAAATACGATGCCAGCATTCACTCAGGTCCAAAGTGCTCAGATGTCCTAAAGTTGGGAGAAAATAGCTCACCTTTGATCTTTTAATAAATGACATTTGGCTTCCTAATTCTAGGGATTCACCGTTCAGCACAGTTCAGGAAACATCAATTGGTGTCTCCCGGGGGGTGGCTAATGTGGGCCATGGTCGGCTCTCAGTCCTGTTGGGGATACTCTGGGAGATGGTATAAGAACTGTGTCAGAGCTTTCCCCACCGAGAAGCCAGGAGCTGGGGCATTATCTGCCAGCTCCATCAGTGATTGGGTGAGGGCTGCTCCCAGGAGCATTAACACAGAGGCCAAGGGTGCTGGCAGGATGGGGACAGGAGAGACTGAGCTCCATTTGCCCACATTAGTAACTAGCTTGATGAGCCACATTCATTGGCTGCCTTCCCTTTCCAGTCTCAATTCTCTACTCTCTACCAGTGTTTCCTGGGGTCAATTCCCAAATAAACTACTTGCACATAAATACTATTCTCAGTGTCTGCTTCTGGGACAACCCAAACCAGATTCCCACTGGAAAGTAACCTCTACCACCCCCCAAAATCTGGTGGTCAGGCTATAAAAAGAAGAGAGAACTATCCCATGATTTGGAAAACTGATGGAGGGGGTTGAGAAATAGGGGGTCTGTAGAGTCTTATCAGTGCTCAGACCCCAGCCCTGCTGGAGGGAAAGTCTTGATATCACCCTCAAAACATTTGGGACTGTGGTCAATACATGTAACTAAAAATGCAATCAAGTCCAGACTGAGCCAATGTACAGATTAGATTGATTCAGGCCCCTCCATACCAAAAGCCCAACCAAAAAAGCATATCCTTTGCTCAGGGTAAATATTATTTACTTTAGGCTCTACTGTCCTTTTATGTACAATACCCATTATAATTCAAAAATTATTACAAGCAAGAAAATGGGACTATAATTAAGAGCAAACTGGAACCATAATCAAGAGCGAAAATAATTAATAGAAGCTGACACGTAACTGACTCGGATGTTTAAATGATCGGATAAAGAACTTTAAAATATGTATGATAAATAATGGAAAAGGTGAATAACATGTGTGAACAGATGGGGAATTTCGAAAACTTTAAATCAAAACTAGAAAAAAAGACCAATTGGGAATTCAAAAAATAAAAAAGACTGTCAGAAATGAAGAACGTATACAGGCTTAATAGCAGACTAGTCACAGCAGAGAAATACCAGTGAATTAAAGCCAAGTTAATGGAAATTATCCATCATAAGTGTAAAGAGATAAACAAGGGGGAAATGAACGGAGCATCTGAGACTTGAGAAACAATGCCAAATGTCTAAAGGACAATTAGAGTCTCTGCAGTAAAGGAGAGAATGCGAGTGCTGCAAAAGAAATATTTGAAGAGATAATGGTTGAGCGTTTTCCAAAATTTATATAACACATCAGGTCAAAGACCCAACAACTCCACCCACTAGATACGAAGTGTCCTCCCAATGTTAACCACCAAAAATGTCTCCAGACATTGCCCAATGTCCTTTGGGGAGGCAAAATCGCACCCCAGTTGAGAACCACTGCCCCAAACACATTAAGAGAAAAAGCAACTTGCAAACAATATCTATGATGGATTGTACAACAGAAGTTGCTCCTGTAAACGTTTGTCTATGCAAACGGTTGCTCACCAAATGTAGACAAAGGTTCTTCTGGGGAGAAGGAAGGATAACAGAAAAGGTGCAAAGAAGTTTATGGTGTACACTTTTTTAAAAAATGGTATTTTTTAAAAATCTTATACAGTATTATTGTTTAATCTGTTTAAGTTTTTTAAAGAATCACGTTTAAAAAAATAGCAACATCCATGAAGAAATTCACTTTCTCCTATGCCTGCTAAATAAATGTTGAACAAATATTTTTTAAATATTGGCTTGAATTGGTGCAAAGGGCTCACTTTCCTGGGCTGCCACACGTCCCCCTGCCCCCTGAAATAATGAACATAAAGCTTTTGGCACACGGTCTTGTGACAGTCAGGGCCTCAAAACTCACTAGCTGGATTGAGGCTTCAGAATCAGGATTAATGAATGAATTTTCTCTTAGACTTGGATAAAATTGGTTCATTTCTTCAACTCAGAAATAGGAAGAATGGTGCTGCCTTCCTGTGGCTCCAACCTATGTTTTGATCTTATTTGAGATCTCCAGACCTCTTCTGGGGGCTGGAATGTTCTCTGGGTCCCTGAGTTGGTGACAGCAACAACAGTAGTAATAATACCTGCCCCTTTGGGAGGGCTGACTATGTGCCTGGCGGGGTTGGTGGTGGGGGATAATTCTAACACACTTCTTAGCCCATGATAGTCCTGTGAGGTGGTCCTGGTATCATTACCCATTTAACAGATGAGAAACCGAGGCACCCAGGGATAAAGAGATTTGCTTAGGATCACGTCGCTGGTGAGTGGCAAAGCCCTGCTTCGGATCCAAACTCTTGACCCTGAACCCTTACTGTTGTGGAAATGCTCGATGGGCATCTTTGACTTTGCACAGGTTTCTTCCAAAGGAGACAGTCTGCTGGAGAAGCTTCCGGAAGCTGTGGGGTTCTTGGTGGTCTCTGAAGATGAATCCCTTCTGGCCGCAGGTAGCGTTTAATTTCACTCACTGGGGAGTGCTGAGGAGACAGCTCTGGATTTGTTTGGAAGTGGAGCGGGGCTTGGGGAAAGGGAGGAGTCCTAGACCAGCATCCAGCAAACTTTTTCCACAAAGGGCCACATTCTGCCACAGCTATTGAACTCTGCCCTTATAATACGAAAGCCACTCAGACAGTATTTCAAAGGGGTGTGGCAGTGTACTAATAAAACTTTCTTTATGGATGCTGAAGTTTGAATTTCATATTTTCATGTCATGAAATAGTTATCTTATTTTGAGTTTTTCTAACCATCAAAAAATGTAAAAACTATTCTTAGCTTGTGGGCCATACTAAAATAGGTGGCTGGCTAGTTTTGGCCCACAGGCTGTGGTTTGCCAATCCCTGTTCTGGACAAATCTCCTAACCTTTCTGGGCTTCTGGTTCATTATATTTGAAATGGGAGTGATTATCTCCGCTGGATAGTCACAGGGATGGTGGGGAGTCCTGGTGGTCTCTGAAGATGAGTCCTTTCTGGGTGAGAGGGTGGAGTACCTAGCGGGCAAGCCAGCCCCTACAACCCCTGCTTTTATGGACTTCCAGGCTAACAAGAAAGATGGAAAAGTAGGGTAGGCACAAGAAAGACAAGAATCAGAGGCCATGGGAGCATGTGACAGGGTTCTCTTATTTAGTCTGAAGCAGTCAGGAAAGGCTTCCTAGTGAAGGTGACCAACAGATGCTCCACAGCCTGATTTTTTTTTTTTTTTAATGGGCTATTTTTTTTCAGATCAGTTTTAGGTTCACAGCCAAACTGAGTGGAAAGTACAGGGTCTTCCCATACACCCCCTGCTCCCACACATGCATAGCCTCCCCCATTATCGACATCTCTCACTAGATTGGTAAGTATTTCTAACCAATGATCCTTCCTTGACACATCATCATCACCCAAAGTCCACGGTTTATATTAGGTTTCACTCTTGGTATTGCATATTCTATGGGTTTGGACAAATGTGTAATGACAGGTATCCATCATTATAGTCTCAGACAGAGAATTTTTACTGTCCTAAAATCAGCCTGATGTTTGCAAAACCATTTGCAGGGGTCAAAGACACTCTAGACAAGTGCTGTCCAATAATGCAAAACACAAATATGAGCCACATTAAAACTGTGAATATTCTCATGACCCGATTTTAAAAGGTAAAAAGAAACAGGTAGCATTATGTTAATAATATATCTTATTTAACCCCTTACATCTAAACTTCAACATAAAATCAATATAAAAATTATTAGTGGTATATTTCACATTATTTTTTAAATTCTTGTGTGAGGTTCTTGAAATCTGGTGGGTCCTGTATATTTATAGCTCATTCTGATTCAGATCAGCCACAGTAATAGCCACGTGTGGCTTGTGATGACCTGATTGGAGAATGTAGAGCTGGTAGATAAATGCTTATCTTCCAAGATTGACTGATGGATGATGGATTGATATATATACTCTTTATCCTGTTTCCAAAAGAATTTCAGGTGGCTTAAGTATATGCAAAATATAGCATGGAAAATGGTACAAAAGAAGAAAGAAAAACAAGGGTAGGGATGCAAAATAGAATCAGAACCAAGGCCCCAGGCATTGAGGATCTCGGTGACCTAGAAACTTGTTACAGTTGGGTTTCAGGTGTGGCTCTTTCCAACAGCCAATGAGAAGAAGGAGCCTGAACAGTTTCCCAATCCACAACGCAGGGAACCAGCCTGTTGTTTGGGAGATGCAGTCCTTATTTGCCCACCTTCCTGCTAGGGGTCCTCTCAACATGACATTCACCCAGAACATGTTTGGAACGCAAGTGAGCACGTCCCCTTGGGTAGGGTTGCCAGATAAAATACAGAATGGGCAGTCAAATTTCAGATAAACGAGTCAAGTTTTTAGTATAAGTATATCCCACCCAATATTTGGGCTATACTTATACTAATAAAAATTTACATCATTCATCTGAAATTCAAATTTAGCTGGATGTGGTGTTGTTGTTATTGTTGTTGTTGTTGCTATTTTGCTAAATCTGGCAACCTCTTCTCTCCCTCATGTTCCCCTCCTTCACTCAGCTCCAGCAACACTGGCCTCCGTGCTGCCCCTCAAACCCACCTCCTGGTTGTCCCATACGGTTCCTACCCTTCCAGTGTCTGTCACCTCCTCATCCCTCTAAAGTCAGCTCTCATGTCCTGGGGCTGCCATAACAAACTCCCACACAAATGTGGCGGTTTAAAGCAACAGGAATTTCTTCTCTCACAGTTCTAGAGGCCAGGAGTCTGAGGTCGGAGGGTTGGCAGGCCTGGCTCCCTCCACAGGCTCTAGAGGAGGGTCCTTCTTTGCCTCTTTTAGCTTCTGCCTTGTGACTCCTTGACTTGTGGCCACATCTCTCCAGTCTCTGCCTCCATCTTTATAATGCCTTCCCTGCCATGTGTGTCTCTGTGCCTTTTTCTCTCGGTCTGCAGTCCCCTAACTTGATTGCCTTTATCACAAATTATAACCATTTTATTTTCCTTCCTCCCTCCCTCTCTCCCCCATCCCTTCCCTCCCTCCAGTTTCTTCCCTCCTTCTTCTCTCCTGTCTTCCCTTCCTCTTTTCCTCTTTTCCCTCTTTCTTTCCTTCCTTCCATCTTCGAAGCGTGTTTACTGTGTCCAGCTCTGCGCTAGGTTCTGAGATACCGTGAGTAGCCCAAATTGGCAGTCCCAGTGCTCTGAAAACTCATAGTCTTGTGATAATAAATAACACTACTATTCTTCTGTGAGATTATTGATGACTGTCATCACCCCTCCCCAACTGTAGGCTCTGTGCAGAGGGGGGCCATGTCTGTCTTGCTTACCATTTTATTTCTTGCACTAGCACATAGTAGGTATTCAAAAAAATCTCTGTTGACTGAACTGATTTACTCTCAAGGTCCTCCAGGAATGAAAGGAGTAACCCAGGTCCCTGCCGTTTCAGGCTTTGGCAGATCTGTGCGGATATTCTTGGCCGACTCACAGGGGTTTCATCACTTCATGGCCACCGATCTTGAACATGAGGACGTAGTGGAGACGGCTGTTTTTGGTCCTGAGAACAATCTGATTGTCACTGGGTCCCGAGATACACTCATTCAGGTGAGGGGGAGACCCAGGGCCTGTCACCTCGCCTCTGCCTCTGGAATCAAAAGAATGATTTTTCTAGGGATCTTTGGACTTCGAAATACAGAAAAACACAGAAACTGGTGCAGGCAAAACCAGGCAGGTCATTGGGAGCATATGAGGGAGTTTTCTGGGATCCAGCGACAGACCTGGGGGGAATTATCAAAATATTCAATGAAGGAGATGGCATTCCCACTGAATTTGATGTACTAGGCAGATTTTGACCTTCAGAGTGGAGCAAGATCAGAGGAGAAGGGAGAAAAATTCCCGTTAAGCTCAAAGTTCTCAAGGCTGGTGAGAAAGGCAGGTGACTGAGTAGTGTTTCTCCAATGGTCTGGTCTCAGCACATCTTTACGGTCTTAAGGATTATTGAAGACTCCTCGAGCGCTTTCATTTATGTGGGTTATATCAATTTGATTTATATATTTTTAACAAGTGATTTATTTTGGATTAATTTTAGAATTTACAGAATTGCCAAGAGAGTCCCCAACATTCACATCTCATATTACCCTGAGCCCTTTGTCAAAACCAAGAAATTAACACTGAGACAATACTCTTAACTGATCTGTAGATTTTGATCTGATTTTTACCAGCTTTCCCACAAATGTCCTTCTTTGTGATTCTAGGATCCAATCCAGATCCCACATTGCATTTAGTATCTATTGATAATTATCATATTAAAAGTTAAAAATGAGGAAATCCAAAAATACTTATCCATTAATTCATCAACATGACATGTCAACATAATAAGATACTTTTATGAAAATAACTCTATTTCCTGAAACAAACCAAAAAAACTCATGAGAAGATTATCAATGGTTCACATTTTGGCAAATCTCTTTCAAGTCTGGCTTAATTGAAGACAATTAATTGGACACCCCTGTGTGATTCTGCATTCTCTTATCTGTTGTAGTTTCGCGTGTCCCATAACTTCTGAAAAACTCCACTGTTCACTTGTGAGAGGAAGAGAGTGAAAAAGGCAAATAATATCTTAGAATTATTATGAAAATAGTTTTGCTTTTACAGAAAATATGGGGGTTCCCTCCAGGGGTTCCCCAGAACACACTTTGAGAACTCCCATGATCATAGTCTGATGAGATGTGGGGAAGTGTGAGAAGGTGGAGAGATGTGAAGGCCCTTGAACCTCAGCCTAAGGATTCACCTTCGATGGACAGATAGACTCAAGCATATTTCCAAACAACGGCAGCGTAAGGAAAAAGTCAGCTCTGTCCCTCTGCTCTCTATCCTCAGATATGGAGTCTATCCGAGCAAGGGACCCTGCTGGACATCCTGGAAGGTGTTGGGGCCCCTGTGAGCCTGCTGGCCCGGGGTGGAGCCTTGGTAGCATCTGCTTCCCAGCAGTCCTCATCTTTTAAAGTCTGGGATCTCACTTATGCTCAGAAGCCACGGGCCTCTGCCCCATTCCTGGACCGCACCGGCCTCACAGCTGTGTCACACAACGGAAGCTATGTTTACTTCCCCAAAATTGGGGACAAAAACAAAGTCACTGTTTGGGACTTGGCAGAAGGTTTGTATGAGATAAGCATGGTTGTTTGTGTGGGCAAGCAAGCATTGAAGCCCCTGTCTTGGTCTACTCAGGCTGTGTCACCTCAGGGATTAAACAACATAATTTATTTCTCACAGTTCTCATAGGAGGCTGGGAGTCCAAGATCAAGATGCCAGCAGATCTGGTATCTAGTGAGGGTTCTCTTCATGGCTTGCAGATAGCTATCTTCTCATTGTATCCTCACATGGCAGAAAGCAGAGAGAGAGCAAGCTCTCACGTCTCCTCTTACAAGGCACTCATCCCATTCTGAGGGCTCCAACTCCACGATCTAATCATCTCCCAGTGGCCCCACCACCAAATACCATCACATTAGGAGTTAGGATTTCGACATATGAATTTGAAGGGGACACAAATATTCAGTCCATATCACTCCCATAATTCCAGTCAAGTTGGAAATGGCTAATAGAAAACAGGATTTGATTTTATAAATTTCTAGCATAAGGCAATTGAATATTGGTTGTCAGTCTATTTCAGTTCAGTTTGCCCAGAAGCATGTGATGGGGAAACTTGCACAGGTGGTACATAGAGGGACAGCTCCAGGAGGAGCCTGAGAAGGGGCAAGGAAGCAGGCTGGGGCTGGGGAAGGACCAAGCAAAGAAGCGGGCTCGGCCTGATCCCATGGGGAGCTCCAGACCATAAATTGCACCTCAGTGTTGTCCCATCTCTAGACAAGGCAGTCATTGGCTTGGTGACATCCTTGGATGGGGCCGGGCACAGCCCCTGGGAATTTCCAGACGAGGGTTCTCTTCATCCGAGGGCAGTGGGCAGCCTTGGGGTGGGTGAACTGGCCAGTAAAGGGGGTCTGGGCATGTCACCAACAGTATCTGCTACAATCCCCACTGGGCAAATGGATATATAGAAATTCCTTGTTTATGATAAAATAATAAGAGAAAATAAATTCACTCTCAAGTCCATACATTCGTGGATTTGACAGACATTTGTTTAGTGCCAGGCTGTGGAGGGTGAGCAAGACAGATTCTCAGGGTGCTTACCTGCTAGTGGTGGGGGCAAAGCAGACACAAAGCAGCGGAGTATGGGGCTGAGATAGCAGTCTGCGGACTCTGGCTCACGGGCCAAATCCAGCCAGGCTTATCTGTTTATATATTGTCTGTGGCTGCTTTGGGGCTACAAAGGAAGGGTTCAATGGTTGCAACAGAAAGCATGCAATCTGCAAGGCAAAAAAGTATTTACTCTTCGGCCTTTACGGAAATTTATAAAGGAAATGTTTGGGAAGAGGTCTGAGAGGTCATGTGACAGGAGTGGGAGGTCACTGGAGGCTGTTAGGCAGGAAAGTGAGATGACGCGAGTTTCGTTTTTAAAACTTTGCCTAGTTTGGGGGGGAGGAGTGGAAGCAGGGAACCTTGCAGTAGCCGAGTTGAAGATTATGAATAATAAAAGTATTGAAAAAATTGGGAAAACTGTGGAACGAGCATTTCTATGATCTATTCTTGATGCAATCTTCTCCCTGTCATGGCAGGTGAGGAGCAAGATGCCCTGGACACCTCCAATGAGGTCAAATGTCTGGAGGTCGCTGAGCAGGCCAAGCTCCTTTTCACTGGCCTCATTTCCGGCATCGTCCTGGTGTTCCCCCTGAATTCCAGGCAGGATGTCCTGTGCATCCCCCCTCCAGAGGCCCGAAAAGCCATCAATTGCATGGCCCTGAGTAAGGGCGAGGAGCACTTGGCCATTGCCTATGACAGCATCGTCTTGGTGCTGGACATCAGCCCCGGGGACCCCTGTCCGGTCATCGATGGGCCAACCTACACCTTCTATACCCAGCTGCCAGAGACCATATCCAGCGTGGCCATTCTGGCCGATTACCGTGTGATCTACGGCATGACCAACGGTGATCTCTTTCTTTATGACTGTGCGAATTCCAAAGTGTTCCCTCTGGAGGCCCACAGGAGCCTGGTCACCTGTGTGGAGGTCAGCCACAAGGAGCAGCTGGCAGTCAGCGGGTCGGAGGAAGCCCTACTCTGTCTCTGGGACCTGCAGGCATGCAAGGAGAGATTCGAGATGAGTTACATGGTGCGTGGCCGGCCACACCACATGCATGCTAGGTCCATGTGTTAGAAAACTGATGACAGGTGTCATTTATTAAGTGAATACACAGTGTGCCATCAACCAGGGTCAGGACTATGGTAAGGTAAGTGAGGCACTAGTCTCAGGAGCAGAGTTTAAGGGGGTGCCCCAAAACTCGGCAATCAATCAAGAGAAATATTTTGATACAATGTTTCAAAAAATCACGACCAATGCAAAAGATCTGCGAAGAACAAAATTATCAACATTTTAAATAAAGACAGGATCAAACCCTGCACTGGCACAGCCCTGCCTCTCTTTCCTCACCCTACTCCTAATTATGTCATTCTTTCAGCTACTAGTTTTAACTGCGTAACCTATGCCAGGCCCCTTTCCAGCAGTGAGGAAGCGTCTGTGACCAAGGCAGACGCTGAAAGTCCCGCCTCCTGGAGCCACATTCTAGTGGGGGAGACTGTGAGCTCTGGAAGGGCAGGATCTTTTGGGTTTTACTCACTTAGATCATCCCATCCTTAGGATAGCTCCCTATATATCCTCAGGATTCAATAAATGCTCTTGAAATAAAAATATAGTAGCAAATATGTTATGAGTTGGGGAGCAACAAAGGCTTTGAAAAAAAGGGGCAAGGTCAAGGGGGTAAAGAGGGGCAAGGGATGCTATTTAAGTTTGGTGGAACAGCATTCTAGACAGAAGGAACAGCAGCCACGAAGACTCTGAGGAGGGAAACTGATAACTCCTTTACATACATTAAGAGTCTGCACTGCCCATCTCATACAGAGGTATTATAATTTTTGTATCAATATTATTAAGGGCTATGTTATATATTTACATATTCATATTACATATGCATTACATAAAATATACATGTTAAAATATAATTTTATATTTCAATCCTCACGACAATCATAAGGTTGGTGTTATTATTCTAGTTTTTCAGATGGGAACCAAGGCCATATCTTAGGTTGCAAGGAATAAAAATTGTTAATAAACACAAGGAGATGATCTTGTAACTAAGAGAACAGAGTATGTGTGGTTTCATCTTAAAAGGCCTTTGTTTCACCTGATTTATTTATTTTTATGGAGCCACTATAAGGCTGGGATGTAAGTGATTTTTTTTCTTGTTGAGATGGGAAATGTCACCGCAGCAGTTAAATACACCTAGCTTTCTGTTTTTGTTTTTAAATAAACTCAGTTTTGGAATAATTTTAGATTTACAGATGGTACGAAGGTTCCATCCACCCACCTCTCACCCAGCTTCCCCTGATGTTAATATCTTATGTAATGAGAGAGTGTTTGTCAAAACAAAGAAAATATGGGAACAATATTATTAACTAAACTATAATGACTTCATTGGGATTGTACGTTATTTGACAGATTCCTTTTTTCTATTCTAAGATCTAATCTAGGATCCCATATTACATTTAGCACAGAGCTTTTAATTAAAGACAAGTATGTCTAATTCTTGCATATCTGAGGTTATTTAAGAATTAAATTCTATAATTCCTGTTTTCCAATGCAACATATTGCTAAACCTCTCAACCCAATTTCAGTGAAGGTGTGTTTTGATCCTATGAATATTGATGCCACCTATCTCTCCAGGTTTTCAGTGGATCCCTCATCCCCCTTAGGGTGCTTACAAGCCTGGCTTCCTACACACATGCTTTGGGGCTGGTCTCTTGGGTGTCTTTCAGTCTGAAATCAAGATCACATTGTCTTTTTCAACAGAACTCTTTCTGCCGAGGAGTCCAATGTGCTTGCTTTTCCAAGAATGACAAGTATGTATATGCGGGCTTGAAGGATCGCTCCATAATCGTCTTAAGTGTGCTGGACGGTGAGTCATTTTGCTTTGAGGGCAGAGCTAAGCTTAGATCTGGAGAAGGCCCTGCCCTGGGCATTAGAGGGCCTTCTCCGACCTCCTCTAGCTGGTTCCCTCCCAGTCTTCTGCAGGTCAAGGGGACAGGCCCACTTGGAGCTACAGCTCTCCTCTATACCTAAGTTCTAGGTACCTGGAACTCCAAGACACCTTGCCCACTTGGCCTGGGGCCCTCTTTAGGGCCTGTGCAGGCCTCTTCCCCAGGTGCATCCTTATGAAGACAGACTACACCCCTACGGTGCACACCCCTAGGCTCAGGGTGGCCATGGGGTGGTGTACATGGAGTCTGGAGATATGAGCTTGGTGGAGGGTTTACATGTATTTGTGTGAGGTCCCTAAGGGTGTAGGGTGGAACTGGGTATGGGAAAATAAGGGGGCCAAGCCACAAACAGCTACATTCCAATGTGGAGCTGAGAAGCCTGAGAATTTTCAACCCAAACCTGACCTTCCAGGTGGTTTAGAAGGCACATTTATCAATGTAGGAGGGTAGAGCGTATTTCATTTAGTAGTTTATTAGCTAGATTTGTAACATTTACATATGAGCCTTGATTCATTCTCTTGCCCCTGGTCCCATAAATGTCAGGGGTGACTTGTTTAAGACTAACCACTTTGAAAA
>NW_011888907.1:4473093-4500617 GCF_000151845.1 Pteropus vampyrus | reverse complement strand
CAACTCCATTTGCAGGCCCGCCACTCCCAGGTTGGCAACATGGTGGCCAAGTTCAGTAGAAAAGAGAAATTCCTGTTTCCAACAGTTCAAACTAAAGTCCCAGCCTTGATTCTATTGGTCTCAATTGGTTCATATGCCCATCCTGGAACCAATCTCTGTCTCTGGGAGAATTCAGCACTATGATTGGCCAGCTTGACCCAATGCCTACCTGGGTTGAAGGTGGAGTCAACACCACTTAACTATGTGGACTGAGAATGAGAGAGGCAATTTCTAGGAGGAAAATTGGAGTGCTGGTACCAGGCAAAGTGGGGATGGTGGATGTGACTGACCAAACCACAGATGTGGACCATAGAGCTTTTCGATTTATAAAGCACCAGGTGTTATGGTCTGATTCTTAACATAACCCATACTTTAGCGGGGCAGGAGTTTCTGCATCCATTTTACAGACGAGGTAACTGAGCCTTACAGAGGTAGCTGTGATTTGCTCAAGGTCATAGTCCTAGATGCAAGAGCTCTGCAAAACGAGAGCCAGGAGCCATCCTGTTCCAATTCTTGGCTCACCTCACTCCAGTTTAATCTCGCAAGCATGACCATCTATTCCATCAGTGGCACACTCAAATGTCCACAGGGGCCAATGAGAAATCCAGATGATTGTCGTGCACCTGGGTGAGGAGACAAGCCTGATGGAGGTGGTGGGAATGTGAAGGGCACGTGCTCTGTCTCAGGTGGGCATGGAAATCCTGACTTTACTAGAAACTCCATGGGGAAAGCATCCCACTTTTGTGAAAAATCCAGACTTGAATGCAAAATGTTCCCATTTTTAAAAGTTGGTAATTGGCTCAAATTTACATCTCTAGGCACATTTGGCATGTGTGTCTCTAGTTCGTGAGCTGACTTCATGACCCAAATTGGCATTGAAACAGTAAACCTGTTAGAATCTTCCAGCTCTACTCTTAAACTTGGAGGATAGAGGTGTTTTTTTATCTTAAAAACTGGAGGCTCTTGGAAGCAGGTGGAAAGAACTGCAGACATCTCCCTGCCATGCTTTTAGACCATCTCTGCCCTATGCAAGTTCAACAGTCCAGGTGTTTCCATTCCACTGAAATAGAGCTTTCATCTTTGCCCATAGCCTTCTAATAGCCCCACTGGCTTCTGGGGCTTTTGCTGTAAGAACAGGAGAGTCCAGATCTTCCAGGTGCTATTCCTTCTCCCTTCTGTGGGATTCAGAGTTTCAGAAAAAGTAACCTTAGAAACAGAAGCTTTTGAGCTGGACATGACCCTACTGACGGTCTTGGTTCAACCTGAACCAAGGAGGGCTTTGGCAGTTCTGCAAATTAGCACCAGATTCCATTAAAAATATTTTAAACTGTATGCTCAGGTGCATTGGGCAACAGGTTTTAAGGTGTTGAAGATAATTAACCTGAGATTCTCCTGCCATCTCCATTTAACTTAGATTTCAAGGGGAGCCCTTGAAAACATAGCTACTCTTTGCCACCAGTTCTCTGTGAATCAAGGAACAAAGTGGACGTTGTGACAAAGTAAGATTTCAGCTACAACATCTGGTTTAAAATGTGTGTGTGCATCTCAATGGCCTTAGTGAGAGTCAATTGGTTTGTACGTAAAAACTAAATTGAACATCTGAAAAGAATTTTTACTAATAAAATGCTACTCCATATTATTGCTTATATTGGTGACTTTGCAGTGAGTTTTCACTCAAGAAAGAGTTGGTTGCTATGAATGTTTGATAAGCCCTGTGTTTGGAGAAATGACTTACCTGAGATCTCCCAGCCATGGAGAAGCCCGGATGAGAGTGTGGTTATCAAAATCCCCACCTTGCTCTCTTACGCTAAGCAGGGCCAATCATCCAAACTGGGACACTTTTTAAGCGTAAAAAGGGATGCTTTTAACAATTACTCCCAGACTACAGAAATAGACTGGGCTATCCCAAGACAACTGAAATTAATAGTCCTTCTAGCTATAGCAGGAATAAATTTATGTTATATTGTAGAGACTTTTTAAGATAGAGATATAAATGACATATAACATTATATTAGTTTCAAGTGTACAACATAATCATTTGATAAACGTACACATCGCAAAATGATCATCATAATAAGTCTAGTGAATATCTATCACCACATAATTACAATTACTTTTTTGTTTATCTGTTTCTTGGTTGCTATTCTGTCTTAATTGGTTTTGTTTGTTTATTAAGGTATAATTGACCTATAACATTATATTAGTTTCAGGTATACAACATAATAATTTAATATTTGTATATATTACAAAATTATCACCACAATGAGTCTAGTTAGCATCCATTGCCGCTCAAAGTTACAAAAAGTTTTTTCTTGTGATGAGAAATTTTAAGATCTATTCTCTTAGTAGCTTTCAAACATATAATCGGTCTTGTTAACTACAACCATCATGTTGGACATTATATCCCCAGAACTAACTTATTTTATAATTGGAAGCTTATGCTCACGTTCACCCATTTTAAAACCCACCCCTCACCCCCTCCTCTGGCAACCATCAGTCTGTTCTTTGTATCTATGAATGGGTTCAGTTTTTATTTTTAATTTTAAAATTTACTTTATTTTAATAGTCTAAAGACTACTTATTTCAACTTGAAAATGTTCAAACTTACAGGAGACTTGCATTGTGAGGACAACGACCATTCATTTACTTACCACTGGGATCCAACAATTATTACCTTCCATCTTCTGTGAAAACCATTTCAAAGTTTAAGGAGGCACCAAAAAACTTAGCAATCAAGATAAATAATATTTTGTTACCATATTTTTTTAAAATAAAATGAATAAAAAGTACATGATGAACAAAATATCAACATTTTAAATAAAAATGGAATCTGCCCCTGCATTTGCACAAAACTGCCTCATTCATCTCACCCTAATTCCAGAGCTGTTGATATCAAGACACCTTATCTATAAATACGTCAGGACAAGTCTTTTAGGAATAAGGTCATTCTCCTTAATAACCACACACATCTATGAAAACTAATAATTGTTATTTAATATCTTAAAAGGCATCCCTGGTTTTCCTAATTAGCCCTAAAACATCTTTTATAGCATTTCTTTCCAACTGGAACCCAATCAAGATTTATTTATGCATTGCATTTAGTTGTTTTGTCTCTTTAGTTCCTTTTATTCTAGAGCAGGATTCAGTAAACCATGCCTGTGAGACTGTTGCTTGTTTCTGTAAAGAAAGTTTTTTTGGGACATGGACACATGCATCGCTTACACATTGCCTGTAGCTGCTTTCATGCTACAGTGACAGAGAATTATGGTCCCAGTGCCAAAAATATTTGCCATCTGGCCCTTTAAAGAAGTGTGCCGACCCTGGTATTAAGGCTTGATTAGATTCAGTGTAAACATTTTTTTTAAAACATTTTTTTTAATAGACTTTAATTTTTAGAGCAGTTTTAGGTTCACAACAAAACTGAATGGAAGGTACAGAGACTTCTCATATACCCTCCGCCCCCATACATGCATAACCTCCCCCATTACCAACATTCCCCACCAGAATGGTACATTTGTTACAATTAATGAACCTACATGGACACATCACTATCACAGGGTAAACATTTTTGACAAGGCTACTTGATAGGAGTATTTATTATCTATTGCTGCATAACAAATTACCATAAACTTTGTAGCTAAAAATCATAGCCAATTTTTATTTCACAGTTTCTGTGGGTCAGGAATCCAGATGCACTATGGCTGGGTTCTCTGTGCAGGGCCTCATAAGGTGTCAGCTGGGCTGGGAGCTCATTGAGAGGCCCAGGGCCCTCTTCCATGCTCATTCAGGTTATTGGCTGAATTAAGCTCTCGTAGCTCTGGAATTGAGGACCTCAGCTCCTAGAGGCTGTCCATGACAGCACTGGTTCCTCCCTTAAGGCCAGAAGGATTGCATCTGTCTGATGCTTCGAGGCTTTGACCTCCACACTGTCTTTAAAAGGATGTCCTGATTAGGTCAGGCCCACCCAGAATAATCTCCCTTTTGATGAACTCACCATTGACTCATTTGGGACCCTAAATACACCTGCAAAATCCCTTTACCTTTGCCGTGTGGTGTCACCTAGTCTCAGGAGTGACATCCATTATACTCCCAGGTCCCACCCACACTCCAAGATGGAGGGTTAGATGGGGCACACATGCCAGGGGCGAGAATCTCTGGGGTCCATGTTGGAATTTTGCCACAACATGATTCTAAACTTTAGAGATTTTGGTCATAAAATCTGCCACCTGGGAAAACTTAGATTAGTTCAAAATAAGATCTTTTCATCTTGTCTTCTTAACCTCACCAAAACACTGTCCAACAAAAGATCTACCTAAGAACCTTACCTTAATGTTAAATTTGATAAATGGTAAGGAAATTTGTGTTCCAAAGCTGGTCTATCTGAACTGTCAACTCTAAGGTTTTCAACTTAATCTGTGTAGATGAAAACAGTAAAGAAAAAAATGTAGCTTAGAAATGTCTTATGCTTTATAAAAATAAGAATGAAAAGATGTACGTGTACTATTGTCCACATGTGGACACATGCATACGAAAATACACGTACAGGTTCTATGACAGCATAGGGGACAAAAAATTGCCATGACCATTCTGGGAAAATACACCCTACCATCCAGGACACTTAACCCAGTCTATCAGGGAATGAGGAAGACTTTCTGGAGGAGGTGCCATTCTAGCTGAGTTCTGAAGAATGCACACATGCAGACACACATACACACAGGAGAATTGGATTGTGGTTGCCTATTCTCCAAATGAGTGAGGGTTTTCTTTGAGCATATGAGATGTATGAAAAGAACGGAAAACAAAAGTGATTCCTAAAATTTGAATAGAATCTCACTTCTTTGGTGCAAGGGGTATTGTTTGATGACCCTGTTGGCATGTCAGAAGCCTACAGATGTTAGTCCTCCAGGACAGTGCCTAATAGGTTGCCAGGCGGCATTGGTGTGACAAGGACTGTCCAGACATCTAGTGGCCCCAAAGAGCTTAGTCTGCCTTAGCTGCTTTTCCTACAGGAATGTGCTCAAACCAAGCAGAATTCCTTTCTAGGCTGGGAGCCATGAATCCTCATTGCTTCCTTCATTCTCACCTCCACATCCACCCAACACCATATACTTTCTGCTTTACCTTCTAAATATCACCACTTTCCACCCCTTTCTCTCCACTTTAATTGCTCCCACCCTAATCTAAGCTACCATCATCCTTTGCTTAAACAATGGAACAGCCTCCCTGCACCTTACCGGGCTTCCCTCCAATCACTTCCCTGCAGGGCAGTCAGAGCATTTGCTTCCCAATTCCAAGCTGCTCAAGTAGCTCCTTGCATAAAACCTATCCACAATTTCTACTCGAGTGTGAAATGCCAAGACCAAAATTCTTAACTCATCCCATTAAGATGAGTGGACTGCCCCCTCTGGCCTCTCCACACTTATCCTGCACCCTCTTCCCACTCCCACACTCCCTTGCAGTTTGAAAACACTGGTCTTTTTTTTTTTTTAGTTCAGATGTACTACATTCCTTCCCATGGCAGGGCCTTTGCACAGCTGTTCCCTCTGACTTTCATGGTGAATGTCTACACCTCCTTCAGAACTCAGCTAGAATGCCACCTCCTCCAGGAAGCCTTCCTCATCCCCTGCTAGACTGGGTTATGTCCTGAAGTGGTAGGGTGTATTTCCCCATAATGGTCATGGCACAATTTTGTCCCCCACGCTATTCCAGACCCTGGCCACTCCCCAGCTTCTGGAGTCTGTTTGCCCTCCTCTTCAATTGGGAAAGACTTCATCTGGCCACTATGGAAAGACTGCAATGGAAATGATTCCCTGTGACTTCCAAGACTGGATCAGAATCGGTGACATATGGCTTCCACCTGGCTCGTGTTCCTCTCAGAACGATGGTGCTTGGAACCCAGCTGTCCTGTTGTGAGGAAGCTATGGCTGCATTAGGAGGCCCCAGCATGGGTCTCAGCCTATAGCCAGCGGCAAGTGACAAACAGGTTAGTAAAATTTCAGAGGAATCTGGATCCAGCCTTTCAGCTGACACCATGGGGCCAGATATGAACTATTTCTGCCAAGCCTGCCCAAACTGCAGATTGGAGAACAAAATAAATGTTGATGTTATTCTAAGTCTCTAACTCTTGGGGGTGGGGGCTGGGTTGTTACACAGCCAAAATATCTGGAACATAGTAACTGTTAACACCTGTACCTTCTCTTTGAACTGTTATAGTTGAAACTTTACACTGGTTGAAACTTGACACTGATAATTTGATTCCTATCCTTCTAGAAAGCTCCAGGAGGACAAAAGCCTTGTCAGTTTTGTTCACTGTTCCATTCCTGACACCTAGCACAGTGCCTGGTAAATGATAAACTCACTGCCAATGTGTCCTCAGCTCTTCTGTACCTCTTCACAAATAAAAAGAGATGATATTTGGTCATTGATGGAATGTTCATTCATTTGATAAATGCTCACTGGTGTGGCTGTGTCCAAAATTTGTGTTGGAGACGAAGCACGAAAAAGACGATGTACAGGGGACTGTGGGAGGGCAGAGGAAGGGGCAGTTCGGGTGTGTTTTGAAGGACACATAGGGCTGTGTTTAGGCTGCTGTGTGCCCATATTCCTTTATCGCATCAACCCTAGAAAGCAGGGGTCCACCAACATTTTTTAATAAATATATCAGGCTCTGCAGACTTCAGGATCTGTCTCATCTACTCCCCTGCTGCTGTAGCGCAAAAGCAGAGATGATAGGTTAAGAGTGGGCGTCCATGTGTTTGTTCCAATAAAACTTTATTTACAGACACTGAAATTTGAATTTCTGAATTTTCACGTGTCACGAAAGTCTTCGCTTTGGGATTTTTCCCAACTTTTACAAAATATAAAAACCATTCTTAACTTGCTCGTGAAGCCGGACAAAAGCAGGCAGCAGGCCTGGTTTGCCCACCCGTGTCATACAAGGCGTTTCTTAATAGTGCTTCAGTTTTAGGGGTAAGAGCCCACAGCGAGGTCCTCAAGGAGCCGCCCTTCTTGACTTCATCAGGCCTCGCCC
Organism: Pteropus vampyrus; assembly: GCF_000151845.1. Classification (NCBI taxonomy): domain Eukaryota; kingdom Metazoa; phylum Chordata; class Mammalia; order Chiroptera; family Pteropodidae; genus Pteropus; species Pteropus vampyrus. Next base: position 4,493,548 of record NW_011888907.1, on the reverse strand, counting down.
CCAGGGCGGAGCCAGCGCATGCGCGGCCACCCAGCAGGCGGGGGCGGGGCAGGCAGCGGCTCGGACTTCCAACATGGCGCACGCTGGCGGTGGCGGCGGTCCCGCGGGCAGGGGGCTGAGCGGCGCCCGCTGGGGTCGCTCGGGCTCCGGGGGCCACGAGAAGCTGCCAGTGCACGTGAGTGGCGCCCCAGCCCTCTCTCGGGGACCCCGTCGTCCGGGCCCTGCAGGCCTGCGACCCCCACCCGGGCCCCACCCGGCCCCTCCTCAGCCTCCCCTCTGCGCGACCCGGGACCCCCGACCCCTCACCCAGGCTCCTCGGAGGACCTCTTGGAGGTCCCTCTCCCTGCCAGGGACCTCTGCCCCTCGTCCCCTCCGCTGACCCCGGCGCACCGGGACACCCCCCCACCTCCCTTCCCGCAGGTGGAGGACGCCCTCACCTACCTAGACCAAGTGAAAATCCGCTTCGGCAGCGACCCTGCCACTTACAACGGCTTCCTGGAGATCATGAAGGAATTCAAAAGCCAGAGGTACCCATGGGGACCCTCCCCACCCCGGGGGGCCGCCTCCGGGCTGAGGGGGGTGGGAGCCCCCCAGCTGGGTGACCTTGCACAGGTCGTCGAACCTCTCAGAGCCTCAGTTCCTTCCTCTGAAAAACGAGAGTGGAGAGTCCTCCCTTGCAGAGCTGAATTCCTGGAAGGAGGGCCAGGTATCAGGGTGAGGCGAGAGAAGCTAATCTGACCAGCAGAGTCGGAGCCTGTCTTTCTTCAGAATGTTGATTTTTAAATGAATTTTGTTCATCCAGGGCTTTTAAAAATTATTTTCCTCCAAGCTCTGCATTAAAATGTTATTTATCTTAATTGTTTGGCACCCTCTCTCCCTTAAATCTTGTTCCCAAGGTGAGTGCTGCACTAGTCTCAGGCCTGCTAGGAAGTTATGCACATAAAATGCTTAGTAAGGGACCTGGCTCTTTTGAAGGCACTTAAAACACATTAACTGTTTTCGTAGGCATAGAATCAGGAGGGTTAGAGATCCATAGAGGACCTTGCGATCATGCCCATGTTTGCCAGGAGGCTTACTGAGGCTTAGAGTGGGCCAGGGGCAGAGACAGGACTAGAACTTGGGTCCTCTGACTATTAGGTTCTCCATTGTCACAGCCCCACCATGCTGCTTCTCCCTCTGAAGAAATATGGCAGGGCTAGCTAGCCTGGTTTCCTTCCACAAGCATGATGATAAGGGTTTGGCCTTGACTGCAGCCGTGAGAGACCCCATCCCTCTGTGGTTCTCTCCAGGAGGGCACAGGGAGCCCAGCCCTGGCTGCTTTGGAAGTAGAACACAGTCGGCAGAATCACTCCTGTCACATTTTAGAGTGCTTCACTATCATTGAGAAGCTGGTTACATGGCACTGTTATGGGAGTTAGGAGTAGATTTCGTTTTTAGTTTGCTCCTTGAGACAGTTTTGCCTACTTGTATTCTTTGTTTCAGCATTGATACTCCTGGAGTCATCCGACGAGTCTCACAGCTGTTCCACGAACACCCTGACCTCATTGTTGGATTCAATGCTTTCCTTCCCCTCGGGTACAGAATCGACATTCCCAAGAATGGCAAGTTAAACATACAGTCGCCTCTGTCTAGCCAGGTATGCCACTGCACTGGTCTGAGTGATCCCAGCCATAACACGGCCTGCCCTGGTACTCAGGTTGGGCAGCGCATCTCGTGTACTGCATTGCCAGAAAGCCAGTGACAATCTGGTCTTTTTCTAGACATGCTAATCGTTCCTAGCACAAATCAAAATAGATCGAAACACCTACACAGTCAGTCTCAGCTTCCCAAATTGATCCATTTGGAGGATTTAAATAAAGACTGGATGTGTTAGTGCATGTCAGGGAGCCATTCTCCTAACATAGTTTTATGTCCAGTCAAAATAACTGCATCCTTGGTGACCATGGTCTTGGCCTGAGGCTTCCTGGGAACTCACTGGATAGGCGACACTTGTACTTGGGCATGTGGTCGCTCTGATGCCACCCACAAAGTGAAGTGGTTGGAGTGCGGGTGTCAATGGCCATTTTTATTGTTGCTGTGCTGCATTTAATTGCCAGCCAGGTCATTGGCTCAGCTCAGGCTTGTGGCTTGGGTCCCTTTCTTGGTGACAGCTTGCTCCCTCCTCTGTCTGCAATCTGAAAGCCTGTTTGAGCTTTACTTTTATAAAGTCACCATTGTTTTCTCCACCTCAACCCTTTTGCCGTTCAAAGTATAAGCTTTGGTGTGGGGGAGTTGGCCAGAGCTTTGGAGGATGTTTAGCAGCGTCCTTGACTCTATCCACCATGCCCTCCACCAGTGAAGACAGTCAAAAATGTCACCATTACCACATGTCTCCTGGAAGCAAAATTATCCCCATTGAGAACCACTGGTCTGCGTGAACTAGCTCTCAGTGTCCTCCATCTCTGCCCTAGGGGTTTTAGGGAGAAAGGTAAAAATCTGCCACAGAAAGCATTTTGCAGGTTTCTCTGTTGGAGGAGTGCCCTGTCACTGAGGGAGTTAGTTAGATCCAGAAGGAGAACAGCAAGAGGCCTATGCAAGCAAGCTCCGCCTTCAGCGTCTTGTCTTGTTAAAGCCAAAGAGTACTTCTCAGTTTTAAAAAAGGAACTTGGAAGCCTGCAGCCGCTGAATTCCAAACAACCTCCATTTCACATTTGTGAATGGAGCCCCAGGATCCAGATGTGGGGCTCCTGCCTCAAGGGATAAAAGCCTCGGCAGGATTAACCTCCAGAACAATCACTGCTGGGGGAGAAAACCAGCCTCGTTGGCAGCATTGTGCACGGGGCACTTTGTGTGTGTTTGAAGCACCCTATAAATGCGGGGTGTCGTTCCCATTGCTTGCTATGAAAGAGCACAATCCAAGACCTGAATTGCGCTCCCCATGTGGAAATGGCCTGTCTCAATCCCTGATTAGCTGAGAGCAGAGAGTGGAGTCACTCCACTCTCCAGGGTGCTGGAGCTAAACTGCACAGAGGGGGCCCTTCCTCCTCACACCCCCCAGATAGCCGTGGGGCCCCTGCTGTTCCACACACTCCAGAGAGGACTGTGGTGGAGATAACAGACCAGACCAGTCTTTTCTTCCCCTGGGTGGCTTAGGTGACAAAGGTCCATTAACTTGAGGAAAGACATGAGAGGACTTACTTAACAGCCACTTATCAGGGCTTTATAATCTCACTGCAGCCACATCTAGGGCCCCCTCCATCAGCTGGAGAGGTGCATTCGGGAACATACCAGCCCACTCAGTTTCAGTCAATGCTGAGGACCTGCAGGGTTTCCAGCCCTGCTTCTCAGCAGTTCTCCATGCCTGACATAAGTGAGATGTCCTTCTGGCTTCTTGGAGTCCTTGCAGAGGCCACAATAGTCAGAGATCTTTACAGGGCTCCCCACGTGCCAATGCCCTGGTGATTTCTTTTTAATTGGTTTTTGTAGCCTCACTATTTTGAAGCACAGCTTTGTCTTTTTTTTTTCATTTTTCACCTCGTCATGGATCTAGTCAACTACAGATAAGGAGGAAAGTAGCTCCTAGGTGCCGAGGAAGAGAAATAAGGGCATCCCAGCCTTTGGGGAGCCCTTGGTGCAGAGTTTCTGAGCCTTGGCACCATTGCCATTGGGGCTGGATCATTCTCATCGAGGTGTCCTCTGTGCTGGAGGAGGCTGAGGGGCAACACTTCTCCACATGGCACAAGTAGCATACCCTCCTCCAGTGCGACAACTTAAGAATGTCTGCAGATGTTGCCATGTGGCCCCTGTGGGGCAGAATCACCCCAGTTGAGAACACTAGTCTAAAAAGGAAGACAGACAGATGTGTGCCATGACGTGGGGAACATGGCCACAGGAGAGCCAGGGGACTATGGTGAGAAGAATGTTCTTGGCTGGAGCCGCAGCCTCCAGAGTCAGTGCCATTTGGATGTGGTCATCCAGGCCTGAGTTGTTACGACACCTCCTCAGAAAGCTCCCCACTCTCTCCCCTAAGTCTTTACATTGTGCTGTTTTATATATTTCAAAATAGGAAAGTCAGGAAAATAAATTAAAAATCCACCATTCCTTGTTGATTTATCTTCCTTGGCAAACTGGGAGTCCTCCAGATCAGGCAAGACCCTCATCTGCCTGGGTCATAACTGTCACCGTTTCAGCATGGTGCCAGGCACATGATGGGGCGAGACACTGGACGTCAGTGGGTCCCATTGAGGGCAAACCCTGCCTCCTAGGAGCCGTCCCTTTTCTGTTTGGGAAAACAGCCAGCTTGGACAGAGATAAAAAAATTACCTTTAGGCACAGCTCGTCCGATAAGTAGCCCTGTTGTATTCAAAGGGAGGCCTGCTGTCTTCTCTCTGGGGAGGGTCATTTGGAAGTTCAGTCAGTTCCTGGCAGGTTGTCTCTCAGTTTGTGCCTAAGTCATCCATGGAGCAGGTGTAGACCACCACCTCTGCACCAGGCCCTCGGAGTGCTTACACGGTCTAGGTAGGGACTCGTGAGATGCAGATGAACAGCTATGAAATATTCGAGGGAGTTCAGCACTGCAAGCAAAAGACAGCAGGGGCAGGGCTTGAGGGGAACGGGAGCCATGCCTGTGTCTGGGGGGAAGGGGTCTTCCTGGTGGTGGGAGTAAAGGCCTGAGGTGGGAATGAGTGGGTGTGCTTGAGGAACAGCTAGTGGAGTCAGGACATGAAGAGGAGAGGGTGAGAAAGAGAACCAGGAGTGTGGGAAGTTGGAGAGTTCTGGAAAGGCCACTCTGGCTGCTGTGACGGCTGTAGACTGAGAGGCAGAGAGGATCTGTGAGGCAGGGAGGGGCTCCCTATGATCCAGACAGTACGATGATGGTACAGACTGGGGTTGGGATGTCCGTGACAGTGAGAAGTCCGGGTGATCCAGGATGCCTGCGCCTCTGGGTGAAGGTTGCTGTCCCGCAGAGATGACAAGTCTAAAGAGGAGTGTGGGGGGTGCTGCTCCGTCCTTGGAATGTGATTTTTGATGAAGCATCTTAAATATTAAGGCGGGGCTGTGTGTAGACAGTCAGATGGACGAGTCAGCCATGAGGGGTGGCTTATCAGCATCTAGGAAACATTTCTAACTTCCTGGACTAGGGCAAGCAAAGAAGAAAAAGACCAAATGTTCTAGAAGGTTCAGAGCAGAGATTTGGCAAACTATAGTCTGTGGGCCAAAGCCAGCTTGTTTTTGTATGGCTTGTGTTTTTAACATTTCCCTAAGAGTACAGTAAAAATTTTTAATTGTAATTTTCGTATAAAATTCATCGTCATAACCATTTTATGGTGTCCAATTCAGGGGTTTTTAGTATATTCACAGTATCACACAACTGCCACCAATTCCAGAACGTGTCTATCACCCCAAAAAGAAACTGTACCCCTGATTCTCCCCTGACGGCCGCTATTCATATTCTGTCTCTGTAGAGTTGCCTCTTCTGGACATTTCATGTAAGTGGAATCATACACTATATAACCTTTTGTGTCTGGCTTTCTTCAGTCAGCATGATGTTTTTGAGGTTCATTTATATTGTATCAGAGCTTCCATGAATCAGAATACCATTCTTCTTTATGGCCAAAAGTATTCCACTGTGTGGATGGACCACATTTTGTGCATCCATTCATCGGCCGATGGACACTTGGGTGGTTTCCACCGTTTGGCAATTGTGACTAGTGCCACAATGAACATGTGTGTACAAGGATTTGTTTGAACATCTGTTTTCAGTTATTTGGGGTCGATATCTGGGAGTAGAATTGCTGGTTCACATGATAACTGTTTAACTTATTAAAGACCCACCAGACTGTGTTTCATAGGGGATGCGCCATTATGGTCTGACCCATTTTGTGAAGCCGTGGTCTCTAGGGATGGTTCTCTGTCTTGTTACAGTGACTCACTCCAGGGGTTTGTAACAGGCATGTGGTGCCTGAAAATGGCCCGTTAGAGTGATTGTGAGCACAGCCTCCTCTGAAGCAAACTCTAACCCCAGGGCTACTTCCTCCCCCTGCTCCTTCTAGCTCTTTCCACCCTTCCAGGCAATCAGGAAGAGCATCTCTAGAGTATCTTAGAATGAATTCCACTGCCAGGGAGAAATGGCATTTAGAATTGTGACTGCTCTGGATCTGTTGTCTCTCTACTTTCCTCAGCTCAGACTTCTAGATTGCCTCTACAGCTACTGTTATGGATTGAACTTGTCCCCCTCAAATTCTTACATTGATGTCCTAACTCTCATTGTATTAGAATGTGACTGTATTTGGAGATAGGGTCTTTACAGAGGTAATTAAGGTAAAATAAGGCCCTCAGAGTAACCCCTAATTTAGTCTAACTGGTGTCCTTATAAGAAGAGGAAATTTGGACACACAGACCCAGGGATGTGTGTACATGGATGACCGTGTGAGGACACCGCAAGAAGGCGGCCATCTGGGAGAAACCAACCTTGCCAACACCTTGATCTTGGACTCCAGGCTCCTGAACTGTGAGGAAATAAGTTTATGTTGTTGAAGCCACCTGGCCAATCTTCTTTTGTCGTGGCAGCCCAAGCTGGCTAATATACCCACCCTAACTATGGCCAGTGCACCTGGCTGTCCCCACCTTGCTGGAGCCTTCCGGTCAGCAGTTGGTGTAGGAGAAGTGCTGGGCACTTGGACAATGGAAACAGTAGACTCAGTTTGTTCCTTCATTGGTCACCTGCTCATCCCCAACATTGGAGAAAGCCCACTCTGTTCCAAGCTCTGTTGCAGGCAACAGGGACACAGCCACGAACAAAGTAAGAATCTCTGCCCTCATAGTGTTTGCCATCTGGTCAGGGTGGACAGACAACAGAATAAGTACGTGTAGGAAGGTGATGCGTGCCATGGAGTAAAACAAGGAAGAGGCTCGGAGTGCTGGGAGACGATGGCATTTTAGTTTGGCATAGGATGATTCCAGAAGACTTCTCGAGAACCAGCCCCCACATGCTGGGGGCCTGCAGGATACCGAGGGTCACTCCTGATGGCCCAGCCATGGTCAGTGGTAGAGAGAAGCGGTCATCAAAACCACATGCAAAATTCCAGTTTAGAAACAAACATCACCTCTTCTGGGGAGTGGTCCTGTCCTACCACGAATTAGGATTCTGAGTGCACAGGAAAGAGACGCATGTGCCTATTTTTTACTTTTATTTGTATTGATAAAAAAAGCACGCAAATAGAGGGCATGCTTGATGACTGGTCAGGGCCCATCTCAAGTGACTTGCCCTGGGCTTAGCACCAAATGTCCTGCAGACATGGGCAGCCTAGACAGCTGGCCCCCCTCACCTCCAGGGTCTCAGTTTTATACCTACTGAAAGCAGGTTCTTTTATACCTGAAATGGGCTGGCAAAAGACTTATTTTATAAAGAGCCCCAAACTCCACTCCAGAAAGGATTAAACAATCCACATTTTATACTTTTCTCCCGAACATTAATTTTTCAAAGTGTAGAGTGTGTCAGACCTTCATGTTCTCTGAATCGATTGGGAAAGGTCTGGTGGAGGCGAGTCCAGGAGACTCTCCCAGGAGCATGTCGGCCCACAGAAGGCCGAGGAGGAGCTGTCTGCATGTTCTGTGCCCGCCCCCCCATTCCTCCCTCCAGGCCCCCAGAAGTAACCTTTTTCTACATCTAATTAAAACACTTGGCTCTATGTTAGGTATTGCTTGTTCTTGTACAGACGGTGGCTGGGTCTGGCGTTTGTCACAGTCTGTTCCTGGTGTTGGGCTGACAGTAACTCTCTGTCATGTTGTCAGGAGAATTCGCACAACCATAGTGACTGTGCTGAGAACTTCAAGCAACAGCTGCTGTACAAGGAGGACAAAGCCCAGGTGCCCTTGGAGTCGGATTCTGTGGAGTTCAACAACGCCATCAGCTACGTGAACAAAATTAAGACCCGCTTTCTGGACCACCCTGAGATCTACAGGTCATTCTTGGAGATACTGCACACTTACCAGGTAAGAGGCCTCGGGTCATACTTCTCTGGCTGTTCGTGGCCAGTGGTAGAGAGAGGCAGGCGATCATCAAATGTCCAGTGCATTAGAAGCTTTCAGATTTTCTTTTTTGAATTCATGGAATCCTGTAAAAATCTGATAAGCTTTTTTTGCATTAATTTTTTTTACTACGACAAAATATACATAACATAAAACTTACCATTTTAATCATTAAGAAGTATACAATTCATGGGCATTAAGTACATCCACATTGTCATGCAGCCATCATTACCATCCATCTCCCGAACCCTTCATCTTGCAAAACTGAAACTCTCTCCCCATTAAAAATGAACTCCCCATCCCTTTCCCCTAGCCCCTGGCACCCACCATTCTGCTTTCTGTCTCCATGAATTTGACTCCTCCAGGGATCTCACATAAGTGGGATCATACAGTATTTATCCTTTTGTAACTTGGTTTATTTCACTCAGCATAATGTCTTTAAGGTTCATCCATATCGTAGCATGTGTCAGAATGTCCTTCCTTTTTTAAGGCTGAATGATATTCCATTGTGTGCATGGACCACATTTTGTTTATTCATTCATTTGTTGATGGACTCTTGGGTTGCTTCCACATTTAGGCTGCTCTCAACATGAGTGTACAAATACCTGTTGGAGTTCCGTTTAGTTTTTATTTTAATTTACTCCTTGAGTAAATTTATACCTTGGCACTGAAGAAGTACTAGGAAACACACATCAGAAGGATTTTAAAAGAACCTAAGGGACACTCTTTTTATAAGATAATTTCGTTGTTGTTTAGGCCACACAGCTTCTTTTATTTTTGCTGATTACAGCTGGGCCCTGTGCCAGGTACTGGGGTGACAGAGATGAATGGTTGCTACTGCTTGGGAGTTCAGTCTAGAGGTGGGAGAAACTTAGAGATGATTGGGGCAGAAAAGAAGGGAAGTGCATAGAAGTATGTCAGGGTTAACTTGCCAACCGCGCGGGGGTCCAGGGAGAGAATGTTTAGGTCAAATCTTGACAAATGGGTCAGAACCATCAGGAAGACAAGTACAGATGAAAGGTAGATGCTCAGTGTTAGGAACGGCCTGCAAAGGTCCAGGGATCAGAGCAGATAGCTGGCTTCAAGTGAATTGACAGGAAGTGTGGGCAGGCCAGTGGCAAGGGACATCTGTGTCATGTAAGGAGCTTGGATGTCATCCTCTTCCAGACATGGAGTTTCTGATGCCTTTTATTTTTCTAAGCAGAACCCACTTTTATTTTCTGCATTTCTATAAGAATTTTTTTGAGCCAAACTGACAACATATGCCAGGGAGCAAGATCTCAAATGCTCTGGAAAATAACAGTTTTGTAGCTTTTATGCTTTTGAAATTAAGGAGGAGACTAGGGAAGACTGGAGAAAGCAAGGAGGAATTGGATTACAGGATAGGTAACAAGATTATGGGCTCTCTTGAGGGTTAGTACCTCCTTCGAGGGGTATTCTGGCATTTCAAAGGTGTGTTAACCAATGTGCACAAGAAGAATGGACAGGGCTGGCTTTAAACCTTTCACAAAAGAAATTATAGGCCTGGGGCGTGATGACCCACTGTGACCCGCTGAGTTAGGAATTTATGATCAGATCACTCTGTGAGGTTACTTTCCCTAGAACCCCTTTTTTTGTCCACAGTTCCCCTTTTTGGTCATAAGCAGCATCCACTTTTAAAAACAAGCCTACTGTACAACCTTGATAAGTAAAATAAAGAACTGGGATTTTTTTAGCATAAATGTTTAATATCAGGTTGATAGCTTTTGCTTCCTGCAAACCCAGTGGAGCTGTTTTGACACAAACTTGCCTTCGGCAATGCTGGCAACGTGCGTGGCCCCATCGGACCAGTCCAACAAGTGCATGGTACTGTACGGCAGTGAGCCTTGCTTCTCACAGATGAGCGGTTGCAGTGGCAGATGTGAACATCTGATCTGTGTGGGGAGGTGATATGTGGGATCATAGGGGTTTATGGGACCTTCACAGATTCCATGGGGTCATCACAGCTTAGGGGCTGGAGGGATCATCAGCAAGAAGCCTGCGTGGTATCTGTTCTGCAATGGGAATCGGGGCAGAGATGTTAGACTCATTCAAGGGCAGAGTGATGAACCACAAACTCAGTCAGAGAAGGCTCATCGGGGAGGGTAAAGCTTGGCATCCTCCAAGAGCCTCTGGGAGTTTGGTGGAAACACAGGTGCCTGGGCTTCACCCCAGAGTTGCAACTCCTCAGGGCCAGCCCAGCATCTGCATTTTAAACAAGCTCCCTGGCAACGCTGACCGCAGGTCGTCCGTTTCTTCAGAGGAGCTAGAAATATAAATTTTCGTGTGAATTATCCTGGTTTTAGAACATTGGCTTGGACTTTAAAAGACCATGAGGCCCAAAGTCAGCAGCTCTAGGTAAATTTGGCCCTGTGTTTCTGTGTTTTTATCTCTGTTGGGCTTTGGTTCAGACCTTAGCTCTGCCACCTGCCCCTTCAGAGTCCTTTCCCTCAGCTCCCTGAACCCAGGTTCTAATCCGTAAAATGACTGTAACGCTGGTGGTGCTGACCCATGGGTTAAATGTGGTAAACAGAGGTCATCCACTCACAGTGCCCGCCTCCGGTCAGCCATTATCCAACTTAATACATATGTCCAGTATGTGTTTAGATAGGCACAGCCAGTTCTGCCCTGGTGTGACTCGTGACATTCATTAAAGTGATTTCGCTATGCAGGTTTGCACAATCACAGAACTTATGAGAAAACAGAGTCAGGGCACAACACTGGGAATCTGTCAGTGCACATTTAAAAAAGATAGGCACCTACTAAAAATGGTAGCACCATTGTACACATTAAAAGGCTAAGAATGACACAAATACTAGAGCACCTGTGGCACTTAATTCTGGAAAGACCTGAGGCTCACGTGTGGGTGTGGGAAGGTTGCAGCCTATGGGTCACTGCGAGGTGCTGGGAGGAGGGATCCTGAAATGGGACGGGTCATAGTAACCCCTGATGGCCCAGGCAGGTGGCTCTTAACAGATGTTGAAGGGTCATGGGTGGGGGGGTGTTTTCCCACACTGCTCAAGTCAGCCTGCTGTGATTTTCTACACTCACCCAGGATTTCTCCCACATAAGCAGTCACAAAATTCACACTGCACTGAGATCATTCCTTAGTACACGTATCAAATGCTACAGATTCGCATGTTCAAAACAAGCATTAAAGCAGAACTGACAGTCTCTGAGGGAACATTCCCAGAAAGCGCGGCCCTAAGTCAGGGTGCGCACCTGTCACGTGGTCGTAGGTAGAGCCATGTTTCCCTCTGCTAGGTTGCACCTGTCTCCTTTCCACCTTACTGGAAACCACATTCCTTTCATCTTTGTCAATCTGATGAGCGAAGTGGTGCTATTTTAAGTTGTATTTCTTTAAACATCATTCAGTTCAGTCATTGTATTCATGTGTATAGATATAACTTGTGTTTATTCTCTGAACTGAGTGGTCTTCATCTATTTTTTCTTTGGCTTTCAAGTGTCCCAGTAACTTTGGTGGTTGGGGAGGCACTTATCCTTTTTCCCCTCCTAAGTAGGTGCTACGGGTGTAGGGTTGAAAACCAGCTGCCCTCAGTGTGCTGGGGCCAGGAGTTGGGGACACACCGAGGTTGGCGCTTTCCCCTTTGTAGCTGGGGGTGGGCGTGTCCTGCGTTCCGGGAGAGTCCCAGCCTTGATGCCTCTTGCTCGGTCACATCCTCAGGTATAAAGTTGACAGGGACTTATTTTTAATGTCCAACTTGAGTTTTGCTTGTGGCTTCCGACCCAGGTCCCCTCCGGTCCTCATCTTGTTGCTTTGAGCTCCAGGTCAGGTTGTCTTCCTTCAGCCCTCAGGGACAGGATAAACAGGTCCCTTGGCATGGAAGTCACTTCCTTTTCTCTTCGCCCACTTCTCTTCAAGGCCTAGTGCTAGCTCTGTGCTCCTCTGCCCAGCAGAACATGCCCCCTTGTCCATGGGAGGGCTGGGACCAGGTCCTTCCATGACTGTGCCCCTGCCCATGTTCCTTCCATCTCCTAGGTCAGGCCTCGTCCGTGGCCAGGGCTCAGGTCGTGTGGTGGAGCAGGGTTGGGACGTAAGCACAGAGGACTGTTCTCCAGACAAAGGTGTTCGCTGTAGGGCACCCCGAGTTGTTGGCAGGGCGATGGGGCTGGGCCCCTCTCTCCTCCACAGAGGGATGCCTAAATGTCACAGCCCGGTGCCTGGTGCCTTGACTAACGACTTGTTTTCCCTTTCCCAACAATCGGCAGAAGGAGCAGCTGAGCACGAAGGGCCGGCCCTTTCGGGGCATGTCTGAAGAGGAGGTGTTCACCGAGGTGGCCAACCTCTTCCGGGGCCAGGAGGACCTGCTCTCCGAGTTCGGACAGTTCCTGCCCGAAGCTAAGCGGTCCCTGGTGAGTACAGAGTGCCCACCTGGCCTGCGGGCCACCTCAGCCGGGACCCCATGCCTCAGTGCAGGGCCAGGCCAGGATAGTCTGACCCCCAGGACATGCTGGGTTCCCCCAGGAGCCACACAGGTACAGACACCCATAGGCCCCCAGTGCAGGTTCCTGTCACAGGCTCCACCTTCATGTCAAGCTGGAGGAGGTCCTGAAGAGGGCTTCTCTATTGACAATGCCAGATGGTGAGGGCTGGCTTGGGAGGAAAGGCAAGGGCACCTCATATTCCTCCAGGACTGCAGAGCCACCTGCCTGTAACCAGGGCTCTGAGAAGGAGGGGAGGGCCCACCACCTCCCACTCTGGAGGGACCAGGTGGGGGTGGGCTGGGACTTGGCAGTGGCAGGGCAGGGGGGAGTGGGCAGAGAGCAGAGGAGGGCCCTGGGACAGGGACAGTGAGAGTGCAGACTGCTCTGTCGGTCTTTCTCCCCGTGCTGTGGCCTGAGGCCTGTTAGGCTGCCCTTTTCTGTTTCCTCTTTTTCTTTTCCACGAACATAAGGGTTTTTTCTAATTGAAGTGAAATTTATGTAACATAAAATGTACCATTTTAAAGTATATAATTTAGTGCCTTGTAATGCATTCACAGTGTTGTACAACCACCACCTCTGTCTAGTTCTGGAACATTGCCCTCACCCCAGAAGGAAACCCCGTCCCCATGAACAGTTGCTCCCCAGCCCCCTCCCCCAGCCCCTGACAACCACCAATCTGTTTTCTGTCTCTATGGATTTGTCTGTTCTGGACATTTCATATAAATGGAATTATACAATGTGTTTTTTGTGTGTCTGGCTTTTCTTCACGTTTTAAGTTTCATTCACGTCGGAGCATGTGTCAGTGCTTCATTCCTTTTTGTGACTGAGGAATATTCCCTTGTGTGGATGGAGCACATTCTGTTTATCCACTCATTCACTAGCAGACATTTGGGTCATTTCCACTTTTTGACAGTTGTGAGTAGTGCTGCTGTGCACATACGTGTACAGTATTTGCTTGAGTCTCTGTTTTCAGTTCCTTGGTGTCTACACCCAGGATTGGAATTGCTGTGTCATATCATAATTCTATGTTTAAATTTTGAGGAACTGCCCAACTTTTTTCCATGATGGCTGCATCATTTTATGTTCTCACTAGCAGTATTCTAGGGTTTCAGTTTCTCCACAACGCCATTCTTATATCTTCTTCGGAGAAATAGCCATTCAAGTCCTTTGCTCATTTTTTAGTTTGTCTCTCTGTCGTTGAGTTGTAAGAGTTCCTTATGTTTCTGGACACTAGACCCTCATCAGATATTTTCCTTCATTTTGTAGTTCATCTTTTCACTTTCTTGTTAGTGTCCTTTGATGCATATATGTTTTAAATTTTGATCAATTCCAATTACCTATTTTTTTCATTTGTTTTTCATGCTTCTAGTGTCAGATTTAAGAATTTTTTACCAAATCTTCTGAGGTCAGGAAGATTTCCGTCTGTGTTTTCTTCTAATAGTTTTATAGGTTTAGCTTTTATATTGAGGTCGTTTATCCATTTTGAGTTAGTATTTGTGTATGATGTGAGCTAAGGGTCTAACTTCATTCTTTTGCATGTGGAGATCCAGTTGTCCCAGCACCACTTGTTGAAGAAACTGTTCTTCTGTTCTCATTAAATGGTTGTGGCACCCTGTTGACAATCAATTGTCCATAGTTGTATGGGTTTATTTCTGGGCTCTCCATTCTAATCTATTGATCTCCATGTCTGTCTTATGCCAGCACCAGACTGTTGATTATTGTAGCTTTATAGTAAGTTTGGAATAAGGAAGTGTGAGTCTTCCAATTTTGTTCTTGTTTTCCAAGATTGTTTTGGCTATTCAGGGCACCTTGCATTTCCATGTGAATTTGAAGATCAGTTTTTCCATTTCTGTGAGAAAGGCCTTAGGGATCTTAAAAGAGATTGAATGGCATCTGTCAACTGGGGGAATATTGCCATCTTAACAGTACTAAGCCTTCCCATTTATGAACATGCAGCATCTTTCCATTTACTTAAATCTTTTTTAATTTCTTTCAGCAATCTTTTTTAGTTTTCAGTATACATGTCTTGTACCGCCTTGGTTAAATTTATTCATAAGTATTTTATTCTTTTTGATGCTATTAGTAATGGAATTGTTAATTTCATTTTTCGGTTGTTCATTGTTAGCATATAGAAACTACTGCTTTCTGTATGTTGAGTTTGTATTCTACAGTTTTGCTAAATCCATTCATTAGCTTATTAATAGTTTTTGTGGATTCACTAGGATTTTCTATATATCAGATCATGCCACCTGCTACTTAAGAGTTTTCCTTTCCAATTTAGATGCCTTTCCTTTTTATTTCTTTTTCTTTCTTTCCTTTCTTTTCTTTCTCTTTCCTTCCTTCTTTTTTTCTTGTTTCTTCCTTTTTCTTTTTTTCCTCTTTCTTTTCTTTCTTTTTTGTTCTTTTACCTAATTGCTCTGGTGGAACCCCCAGTACCGTGTTGAATAGAAGCAGTAAGGACAGGCATCCTTGTCTTGATCCTGATCGTAGAAGAAAAGCTTTCAGTCTTTCACCTTGAGTGTCCTGTGAGCTGTGGACTTTTCATAAATGCCCTTTATCAGATTGAGGAAGTTTCCTTCTTTTCGTACTTCGTTGACTTCCAATTTCTGTTTTCCTCCTCCTTCCTCTCTGCCCTTGATGACAACAACTTGGAGTGTGACCACACGAGTGGTCCTCCCTTCATGTGGTACCACCACTTCTCCTAGGTCCTGCTTCTGAATGAAGATGCAGTGGGGACAGGGCTGGGGGTCAGCAGGTCTCAAAGGGAGGAGATCAGAGGCAAAAGAAGTCTGGGTTTGGATTCCTTGAAGACTCTTGGTTCAGTCAGGTGAACTTCCAGTGCATGGACTAGGGCTTGTCCCAGGCCAGGCATCACTGTCTCCTGGACACTGAGCACTGTCCCTAAGCGGGGATGCTGCCATGAAACACTGCCTGACTGCAGGTCAGAGAAGTTGTCTGTTAGTGAGGCTGACATAAGTCCTAGAGCTGTAGCCAGTCCTTCTGACCTGCCCGGAGCCTCGGGCGTCCTCAGGGGACTGGAGGCCTGGGCAGAGCCCTCGAGCACGTAGCCTAGGCCACAGCACTTGCTCGGCTTCATCAGTGCTGCAGGCAGGCTTGAGCCTGCTGCATCACCTCCCAGGCCTCATTCTCTTCTCTCACACAGATACCTGGCCCTCCTGCTCAGATGGGAACTCAGCAAACTGTTGTCATTTGAGTGCCTCATGCAAGGCCCAGCTTGTGCTCAGTGCTCCATCTTCCTCCTCTGCTTGTCAGAGGTCTCTTTGCCTCCCTCTGCATCCCTGGTAACTCAGGCTACATCCCATCATACTCTGTGAAGCCTGTCTTGCCTTCTTATACACTTGGTAGATCGTCTTTGGGTCTCATCCTCTTGGATCTGGGTCTCCCCTCTCAGCTCTGACCACGACCTTGGCAGCTCTTTCTCTGAACTCCATCCACGCAGGGAGCTGAGTACACGGTGACATCCCTGGCCAGCCTTCCCAGAGTCCTTGCCATTAGCGCAGAGTGGTCCAGAGACATGCGCTTTCTCCACACTGCAGGGAAGCTCAAGAGAGCAGCCCTGCCTTGACAGGAGGTGGTGGGTGCAACGCCTGGAACAAGGGCTCATGATTGAACACCTGGTTCATGTCTCGTTTTGCCACCTTCTTGCTATGGAAGCCTGGCAAGTCACTCCCTGAGCCTCAGCTCTTTCATCTAGGAAGTGGCCATGGGGACATCTCCCTCTAGGCTGGTTGGAAGATTCCTTAGGGAAGTGCCTGGCCAGGGTGAGCCCGGGACTGCGCTAGGGGCCTTGCCTTTGCTGAGCTGAGAGCGGAACCACCCTGGGAGATGGTATAGAGGGTAGGGAGACCCATCCGCTGGGGTCGTGAGGGCAGTGCACAGCAGACACTTAGGTAACTGATAAAACTGTCAGTCCACCCTGCTCGCCCCAATTCTTAGCATTTTTTTTTTTGGCAAGAGCGGTCTTAGTTCCCTTAATTTTCATCTTGGTGGTGATTCTTTAAGCTCATGGTCCCTGGCAGGTTAGTGGAGCTTCTTGTCCTCTGATTGCTGTAGTCACAGCGCCCTCTAGTGGACACAACTAGGACTTTACAAAGTTGAACATGGACAAAGCCTGCCCTAAAAAAAAAAAAAAATGAGCATTTTCCTCAGAAAACTGCCTTCCCACACAGTTTCTTTAAATGGCATTTGTTGTCAGTCCAGCAAAGTATTTTTAGTGTATATTGGATGACTAGAGCTATCATATACATTTTAAAAGATTGATCTATTTTAAAATTATTAAAAACACCCACATACAATGTTTTATAAAGTGATCTTTATGGTCATGATCCTTTATATTGATTTTTAGATTTCTGTTAAAACTGTAGGGAAAAGAAACCAAAGATGAAATTTCATATTGTCCCAATTAAACTTGATTGCTTGTCATAGGTCAGAGTTGGCAGATATTTTCCTATGAAGGGCCAGATAACAAGTATCTTAGGCTTTGCAGGCCAGGCAGCCTCTGTCACAAAGATTCAGTTCTTCTATCCTAGTGTGAAAGCAGCCTTGGACCATATCAATGAGTAGGTGTGGCTGTGTGCCAATAAAACTTTATTTACAGAAACAGGCCAAGCATGGTGACTGTTCTAGCCTCCAACTAAATGGGCTTTGGGGTCTATCTCAAGCATTCGCAAATTGGGATATTTAACTTATGTTGTCCTTCCAGCTGGGCAAGCTTGGCTGGGCAAGCACTGGGTTTCCCCTTTAGCTTCCCATTTCACTCAGTGTGTGTCTTGGTGTCACCCACCCACCTCCCTTAGGAATTGGTGGTTCCACCTGTTCTGACATCTATAAAAAGATGAGAGAATTTTTCTACTTAAGGTTCTTGGAGTAACTTTGAATTTTCAGATAACTATCGTTCAAAGAATTTTATCCCCTAATGGATAAGTTTGGCCTATAGTTAACAATAGGACATTATTGTTGTTATTTCGATTATTATAAAATAGTATGTGCTCATGAAAAAATGAAGTATTGGTAAGAGTATTAAGTATGAAAAGTAAATTTCCCTTCCTATCTTCAGTTTTCCAGTTACTCTTCTCAGAGTTAAGCACCCACAGGTATCTTATGTGTCCTCTAGAAATTTCCTCTGCATGTGCAAACAAATGTTTATTCTTTAAAAAACAATGGCATCTTGTTTGTTCTGCCCTAGGGTTTCTTTTTTTCTGTTTTCACGTAACAATGTATCAGGTACGCAGTCCCTGGCAGTGACACGGAGACATAGGTCCCACTCTAATCCGATAGATGCTGCTGTTTTGTTTGGATGCTGCATGACTTGCTCACCCAGCCCATGCTTGGGGCGATAGCATATCCTTCATATGGTGTCTCCATGTCTAGGTCCCTTGGTGGGGTGATTTTATGTGCCTCCTTAGCCCTGTCCACAGCCTGCAGAAAAGCTGCGGTCTGTCCACCTTCCCACGCCTGTTCCAGCTTACTGGCACGTTCACATTGATGCGAATCCTATTTAGAGTTTTCCAGAACTATTCTTTGTAAATATTGCTGACACCCTGTAGGTACCCTGCTTGGGACAAGCATCTCTGACTTGTTCATCAGTGGCGGGCATAGAGCCTGAGAGGACCAGCAAACAGCCCCCACTGAATGAGGACACTACCCCCAGGATGGGTTTTCTCATTCCTAAAAAGGAAGCAGCCTTCAGCTGCTTATGCCAGTACCCTTGCCAGTACCCTTGTCTGAAATACTTTTCCTTTTTGTGGTGCACTTGAACACGAGACCCCAATTATCAGTAGTTCGCTGGATGAGCCCCACACACCAAGGCCCAACTTCAGTGTTTTACCCTGAGTCCTCCCTTGCCTGTCGGGACCCATCCTCCATCTCAGCCTTCTGTGAGTTTTCTCCCAGCCACATAGCATATCACTGTGATGATCTGGGTACACTGATCTCTCCCCCAGTAAATCTGAGCATCTCCAGAGCTGGGGTCACCTCACATGTGTGGACAGAGCCTCTGGTCTGTAGCAAACAGTGATCACTGGGGCTGTGGGCTGAACTAAAGGCAGTTCTGTGCACTCAGACAAATGGAGTATCAGCACTGTGGACCTGGCTATGTCTCTCCAGTGCTAACCACCTCCTGTGTTTGTGTCTTTAGTTCACAGGAAACGGGCCCTGTGAAATGAACAGTGTCCAGAAGAGTGATCACGAAAAGAACCTGGAACACAGCAAAAAGCGCTCCCGGCCCTCACTCCTCCGGCCAGTATCAGCACCGGCCAAGGTAACCATCAGCTGTGTGTCTAGATGTCCGTGTGTGTGGACACCCAGAAGCCTGGCCCTCTCTGTAGATGACCTGGGGAACAACACGAGGAGACCCCAGGCAGCTGGCCTGGGGCAAGGGCCTGAGTCTGGACCCTGGTATGGTTGAAATGCACCAGCTGTGGGATCTTGGGAAGTTGGCTCACCTCTAAGGTGGCTGTTCATCTGTTCCCCTGACTCAGAAAATTGTTGTAAGGAGTGTTACCTCCTCCTGCAGAAACAGAATGTAATGCTCCATCTGCTCCTTTTCACCATCACGAACGACTCTTTCCCAGCAGGGCCCCATGTACTGTTGTACAGGCTGGTCACTGCACAAGGTGCCCTTCTGAGGGATGAGAGGGGCTGAGATCCAGCTCTTGTTGCATTCATCATCTATTATAGTGATTTTCTAATCTCATCACTCCTTATGCATTTAGTAGGTGACTTTCTACTGTAAGGATGAGCTTTCTCTTTATCCCCACTTATTTAGTTCCCTGTATCAACATGGACTCTGGGTTGTAATCCATGACTCAATTTATCTTGATGCCCAGACTATCCCAGATTTGGCCAGTGGAGCCCTTCTGGCTGGCTCCTATGTTCTCTTGACACATCCTCATCATTCTTCAGGCACTTGGGAGATGGTTTTATAGCATTCTTGATGCCTCAGGAGTGCAGCCAAGTTCATGTCCTAGTCCAGCTTAGAGACAGAAGTCTTCACAGAGATTTAAAACCTGGACTTCTTCAGGATCCCACTGGTGCTGTCCTTCTGTCCCTTTCTCGTGCCCTTCTCATCACCATCACAGGACAAAACAGGCAGGAAAGAGATTTCTGATATTGTATCCAGGGACACAGCTCCCTTGCTATTCCAACTTTGTTGCTCCCACTTGTTAACAAAAGCCCTTAACTGCTAAGATTTAGATCCCAGAGTTCGGGCAGGGTGGTCATGCGAGCTTCACCCTTTACTAGGTCTCAGATGCAGGGTGGGTGGTCCTCAGAAATTCATCCACGGGGGTCCAGGGTAGACCTCATCCAGCACCCCCATGAAACTTCACATTGGGAGAGCTCAGTACTGGTAGTGGTTCTACTCTGACAAAGGTGGGCAGAGGGGCTGCTCATGGGGTGCACAGGGCACTGATGGCACACACTTTTCTCTGCAGAAGAAAATGAAACTACGTGGTACCAAAGACCTGTCAATCGCTGCTGTGGGGAAGTATGGGACTCTACAGGAGTTCTCCTTCTTTGACAAGGTGACTGTCGGGGCTCAGATGGGCTCAGATGTTCAGGGCAGGAGCTCCTGGGAAGGGAGCAGGAGGGAAGGAGAGCCCTTGGGTAGGTGTGAGAGGAGGGGCTGGCACTAGTTTTCACAGTGGAAGGGATTGTGGGCCACTGGTGGGCAGGAGGCAGCAGAGCTCAGGACCCAAGCCTGGTTTGAGGACACATGTCTGCTGCTCCTCAGCTGTGTGGCTTTTCTAAAGTAGGGATGGTCCTGGGACTCCCACCCAGGGTCAGTGGGCCAAGCCAGCAAGATGGCCTGTGCACATGCTGTCTGAACTGCGAATTGCTGCATGGAGAGCCTTGCCCTGCAGACCACAGCCAGTCACTTTAGAGCACGCCCATGTTGGTAACTCTGCATGCACCTAGTGATGTCTGAACCAATTGGGTGAGGAAGTGGGGGTTGGGCCTG
>NW_011888907.1:4467554-4473043 GCF_000151845.1 Pteropus vampyrus | reverse complement strand
GAATGTAATGCTCCATCTGCTCCTTTTCACCATCACGAACGACTCTTTCCCAGCAGGGCCCCATGTACTGTTGTACAGGCTGGTCACTGCACAAGGTGCCCTTCTGAGGGATGAGAGGGGCTGAGATCCAGCTCTTGTTGCATTCATCATCTATTATAGTGATTTTCTAATCTCATCACTCCTTATGCATTTAGTAGGTGACTTTCTACTGTAAGGATGAGCTTTCTCTTTATCCCCACTTATTTAGTTCCCTGTATCAACATGGACTCTGGGTTGTAATCCATGACTCAATTTATCTTGATGCCCAGACTATCCCAGATTTGGCCAGTGGAGCCCTTCTGGCTGGCTCCTATGTTCTCTTGACACATCCTCATCATTCTTCAGGCACTTGGGAGATGGTTTTATAGCATTCTTGATGCCTCAGGAGTGCAGCCAAGTTCATGTCCTAGTCCAGCTTAGAGACAGAAGTCTTCACAGAGATTTAAAACCTGGACTTCTTCAGGATCCCACTGGTGCTGTCCTTCTGTCCCTTTCTCGTGCCCTTCTCATCACCATCACAGGACAAAACAGGCAGGAAAGAGATTTCTGATATTGTATCCAGGGACACAGCTCCCTTGCTATTCCAACTTTGTTGCTCCCACTTGTTAACAAAAGCCCTTAACTGCTAAGATTTAGATCCCAGAGTTCGGGCAGGGTGGTCATGCGAGCTTCACCCTTTACTAGGTCTCAGATGCAGGGTGGGTGGTCCTCAGAAATTCATCCACGGGGGTCCAGGGTAGACCTCATCCAGCACCCCCATGAAACTTCACATTGGGAGAGCTCAGTACTGGTAGTGGTTCTACTCTGACAAAGGTGGGCAGAGGGGCTGCTCATGGGGTGCACAGGGCACTGATGGCACACACTTTTCTCTGCAGAAGAAAATGAAACTACGTGGTACCAAAGACCTGTCAATCGCTGCTGTGGGGAAGTATGGGACTCTACAGGAGTTCTCCTTCTTTGACAAGGTGACTGTCGGGGCTCAGATGGGCTCAGATGTTCAGGGCAGGAGCTCCTGGGAAGGGAGCAGGAGGGAAGGAGAGCCCTTGGGTAGGTGTGAGAGGAGGGGCTGGCACTAGTTTTCACAGTGGAAGGGATTGTGGGCCACTGGTGGGCAGGAGGCAGCAGAGCTCAGGACCCAAGCCTGGTTTGAGGACACATGTCTGCTGCTCCTCAGCTGTGTGGCTTTTCTAAAGTAGGGATGGTCCTGGGACTCCCACCCAGGGTCAGTGGGCCAAGCCAGCAAGATGGCCTGTGCACATGCTGTCTGAACTGCGAATTGCTGCATGGAGAGCCTTGCCCTGCAGACCACAGCCAGTCACTTTAGAGCACGCCCATGTTGGTAACTCTGCATGCACCTAGTGATGTCTGAACCAATTGGGTGAGGAAGTGGGGGTTGGGCCTGTCCTCAAGGCCCCTCACTCACTCTCTCCACAGGTGCGCAGGGTCCTAAAGAGCCAGGAGGTCTACGAGAACTTTCTCCGCTGCATCGCACTCTTCAACCAGGAGCTCGTGTCAGGCTCAGAGCTCCTCCAACTCGTCAGCCCTTTTCTAGGGTGAGCAGTACTCGGGCTCCCCACGTGGGATTTGTTTTTGTAAACTCTGTCCACCCTTCTTTAAGCCACTGCTTTGGATAGGTGCGTTATTCAATGTGGTCTTTAAATGAAAGTTGTTATGGAGATTGTTATAGATTCACCTGCAGTTATAAGAAAACAGATTGTAGGACTCATTCCCCTCTCTCTCCCCCGCCTCCACGGAAACACCTGAGGTCAGCACCACAATCAGGATGGTAGCATTTGGGCAACCCACCCATTTTTGCAGGTTTCTCTGTTTCTGGTACCTGTGTGTGTGTGCGTGCGCGCGCGTGTGTGCGTGCATGTGTGTGTGTAGCTATATCTCCTGGAAGGGTCATGTGTCCACCACCACAGTCAAGATAGTCAACAGCTATGGAACCACAAGGATTGTCGTGCTGACCTTTGATACTCAACGCCTGTGTCCCTCCCTCTCCCTGTCCCAGGCCTAGCCCCCAGCCCCTGGCAACCACTCAGCTGCACTCTGTCTCTAACACTTCTATGACAAAAGTGTTACATAAATGGAATAATACAGTATGTAACCTTTTTGGGATCAGCTTTTTCCACTCGGCGTAAAACCCTGGAGGTTCTCTTAATACAGGCTTTTAAAATTTTACCCTGGAGATTCTCTTAATATAGGCTTTTAAAATTCTACCCTGGAGGTTCTCTTAATATAGGCTTTTAAAATTTATCTAACAGTCAAATTTCAGGAAGAATGAACATCTCTGCCTAGCATCTCAGCTGCCCAGAGAGAAACCCTGTCAGCAGGTCAGCAGCCAGCTTCCAGCATGTCCTGCTGCAATGTGGGGGCAGGCAGCTGCTGGGAAGGCAGGGGCATTCTGGGAGGTGAACGCGCACACGCAGTTCATACACAGTGCACTTTGGGTGGGGAGGTTGGCCGGGTCCCAGCGTTGCCTTCCCCTCACCAGGACTGTCACCTTGGGCAAGTTCCTTAGCCAGTCTGACCTCAAGTTTCAGAAAGCTCCACGTGGGCTCTGTATGTAAAACCCTTAAAATAGAATCTGAAACATGGCAAGCACGCATTATACACGACCATGTGTGACCTCTGGCCCCAAAGACACCCCAGGGGAGACTGCCTTGCTCTGTCACAGCAGGATCACCATGCCAGCTGTCATAGTAACTATACCCTTTCAGTAGGATTTGATATTTATTTAAACCTGAATCCAGGTGACATTGGGGCGAATTACTTGAAAAACTTCTCATCAACATACATTATGACTCATGAGAATGTATCCATGTGGGTGGTTCTAGGAGGAGTCTCCCATGGGGGCAGAGGGCTCTGGAGCAGAGCTTGGCAGACTTTATCTGTCAAGGGCCAAGGATCAGGACTGCCCAACTCTGACATTGTGCAAAAAAGACACAAACAGTGATTCAGGAATGGACCTCACTGAGCCAATAAAACTTTATTTACAAAGACAGGGTTGGGCCGGTTGGCCATAGTTGATCAACCCCCTCCCTCTTTCAGTCAGGGAACATCACTGACCCACTTCTGCCAGTCTAGGTTGTCTTTTCCAGTATGTTTCAAGGCTGTCCTGCAAGTGGTGGGGCCTGGTTGGTGACAGAGCATTGGGGGGTCGGATTCACTCCCAAGTGGGGACTTTATGAACATCTGATACTGGGTCCCACCCCTTGCCTCTCTCTGACCTTACATCTGGCCGTCTTTACCTGCAGGCATCTACACAGCCGTTCTGAAATCCCTAGATCACTTCCCGAAAGCCCCAGGGGTGCTGACTTACCATTCATTTGTCTTTATTTCTGAAGGAAATTTCCAGAACTCTTCGCACAATTCAAGTCCTTTCTTGGGGTGAAAGAGCTGTCATTCGCCCCACCCATGAGTGACAGATCTGGGGACGGAATAAGCCGGGAAATTGACTACGCGTCTTGCAAGCGCATTGGATCCAGCTACCGAGCACTCCCTAAAACCTATCAGCAGCCCAAGTGCAGCGGGAGGACGGCCATCTGCAAGGAGGTAGCACCCCAGGGCTCACATCAGCTTGTGTCATGAGTGCCTCCCGCAGAAACACTCCTCACCCCCATGTGTCAGATGAAAGACTGAGTGTTAACCTCCCCAAATGTTGAATAATAGGTGGCGCTAGGATGTGGCAAAAGAAAATACTTGATCATAGATGACAGTTTCTTATCCTGCTGGCAATTTGGGTAAGCCACAGAGCCCACAGCACCAGCATAGGGTTTGGATGCTCCTCCATCATTTTGACTTAACTTTATTTCTGCCATGAGCCTTCTCCGTCCTGGGTTCACTGCCCTCAGTGTGTTTCCTTTTAGCTTGACTACTGAACACTTCTTCAGGGTTAGTGGACAATTGCATTTCCAGAATTCAAGGGTGCCTGTTGGATTCCAGGGTATGGTCCGGAAGTTAGCAAGCTATGGCCTGTGGGCCAAATCCAGCCCACTGGTAGTGTTTATCTGTTAAATTTTGCATTACTGTATATGTCGCCTGTGGCTGCTTTACCAGGACCAAGGCAGAGCTGAGTAGTCCTGACAGGCCACATGGCCCACCAGACCTGAAGTATTTATCCGGCTCTTTACAAAGTTTGTCCCTGGAGGAGTATGATTTATTCACTTGACCAAAGTCATGTTTTTTCTTAAGACCATTTTAAAATTAAATTTACTATTTGTACGATTTACTATTTGTAAAATCAGCATGGTATTATTTCTGTCTTCTACATTGGACAGCACAGTAAGCAATTCCAGCCCTTGGAGTCTGTCATACTGGTAACTGCATTTCCTTGGTGCAGGTGCTGAATGACACCTGGGTCTCCTTCCCCTCCTGGTCAGAGGATTCCACCTTCGTCAGCTCCAAGAAGACGCCCTACGAGGAGCAGCTGCACCGCTGTGAGGATGAGCGTTTTGAGGTATGTGTGTTGGCGCTGCGGGGCCTTCGCAGCAGCCCTGGGTCCTAGCCAGGATGGGAGTGACCCAGGATGCGTGCCTGTCCCCACTCCTCCAAGGGACTGCCTTCTCACTCTCTCCTGCTCATCTCCCTCTCTACCCTGGAATGTATCCTGCCCCTGCTTAAACCCCGAGTCTCCCTTCGAGTATCAGGGATTTCCAGCAGTTTCCCTGACAAGTCCTTTTCTGCCTTGCTTTCCTCCAGGCTGGCCAGGCAATGGTACTTTTGTTCTTTAAAAAAAAAAAAGAAGTGTATTTGAATTTAATTACTTAAAATTAAGTTAGCTTAAGTTAATTTTTTGAAGTTTTTACTAATGTCATTGAAAGTTCACATGCAGCATAATAAATAACACAGCAATTGGGGTTCCCTTCCTCCAGCGATAACAGTTGTAAATCTATGTCATTGTATCACAGCTGGGGCAGTGACATTGACACATCTGCCCAGTTGGACTGTATTCGTGTGTGGGTGCCTGTTTGCATGTGTGGCATGTGTGTATGTGTGTATATTCAGCTCTGTGCAGTTCTCCCATCTGTGGGGTTTCATGTATCCACTACCACAGCCACTACCACGGCCACCACCACGGCCAAGATAGTGAACAGCTGCCCACCACTGGGATCCCTCGTTCTGCCCTTTATAGCCGAACACTTCCTTCCTGGCCCCACCCCAGCCCTGACCCCTGGCAGCACTGACCTGTCCTCTGTCTTTCTCACTGTCATAAATGGAATCACATGGTACGTACCCTTTGGGGACTGGCTCTCCCAGCACATGCCCTGAGAGCCATCCAGGGGCTAAGTGTGCCCCAGGTTCCTTCCTTTTTATTGCTGAACTAAACATGCTCTTGGTGCCTGTGAAGGGGGTCAGCCAGTGGTGATCAGCCCACGGTCTCAGGCCCTGAGCACTGAGTCCTGCATTTTTGCCTTCTCTGGCTAGACTCCAGCCCTGTAATCAGC
>NW_011888907.1:4433647-4467504 GCF_000151845.1 Pteropus vampyrus | reverse complement strand
GCCACTACCACGGCCACCACCACGGCCAAGATAGTGAACAGCTGCCCACCACTGGGATCCCTCGTTCTGCCCTTTATAGCCGAACACTTCCTTCCTGGCCCCACCCCAGCCCTGACCCCTGGCAGCACTGACCTGTCCTCTGTCTTTCTCACTGTCATAAATGGAATCACATGGTATGTACCCTTTGGGGACTGGCTCTCCCAGCACATGCCCTGAGAGCCATCCAGGGGCTAAGTGTGCCCCAGGTTCCTTCCTTTTTATTACTGAACAAAACATGCTCTTGGTGCCTGTGAAGGGGGTCAGCCAGTGGTGATCAGCCCACGGTCTCAGGCCCTGAGCACTGAGTCCTGCATTTTTGCCTTCTCTGGCTAGACTCCAGCCCTGTAATCAGCCACACTTGGTCAGGCCCCTAGACCCTCGTGAGGGCCCTGCTTTCTAATGCCTGTCATCCCTGCTCAGACATGGCGTTTGTTAGCTCTGTCTGAGAACCCCTTCTGCTGGTCCAAACCCCTCCCCGGGGCCCCGCTGACCCCCTCCCTGACTGCCAGCCTGTTCTCGTCTCCCTCTCTGTAGTTAGACGTAGTCTTGGAGACCAACCTGGCCACGATCCGGGTGTTGGAAAGCGTACAGAAGAAGCTTTCCCGGATGGCACCAGAGGACCAGGAGAAGTTCCGATTGGATGACTGTCTGGGGGGCACGTCGGAGGTGATCCAGCGCCGTGCCATCCATCGCATCTATGGTGACAAGGCTCCGGAGATCATCGAGAGCCTCAAGAAAAACCCCGTCACCGCTGTCCCTGTTGTCCTCAAAAGGTGTCCTCAGCTTCTGGCTGCCCCGCCCACCACAGGGGCCCCCTGGGATCTCACTAATCTCGTGCTGTTTGCCATGGGCATCATCACAAGGGGGTGGTCCCTAGGGCCTCAGGCTGGCTTACTGGGTTTTCCAGTCTTCCTTCATCTCCCTGTTCTTCTCCTGAGAAGAAAGTACAGTTAATGGTCGTCCATGTCCTTCTAGCTCATTCTTCCATACACGTAAATCAGATCTAAATATGAAGAGTAGGACTTATACCACAGCTTGCTTTTTATTTAGTAATATGTCTTAGGAGCCTTTCCATGCTGGTGAACAGGTATCAGTTAAGTGGCCGCCCTCAGGTGCCGTGCACAGCCCTGGGGTTGCAGAGCTGAGTGGCGCCCACACGGCCCCTTCCCTCATGAGGCTCACAGCTACAGTGAGTGTGGTCCGTGGTGGGAGTCAGGACTGGGAGGAGGTTAGTTCCGAGGCAGCAATGTTTGAAAAACCATAAAACCGGCCACATTGGTTCTCTTGATCCTTTGATTCCTCCTTCCCTGTCTTCCTCTCTCCTGTATTCAACACAGAATCCTGTGCCTAGACAGGTGGGGAGCTGGCTGTCCCAAGTTCGGAAGGTGATGGCTGGTCTGGGTGTAGGACAGGCTGGTCCTATGCATGGGTGACTCAGGCGGGCATCCCAGACTGTCCCTGTGCTGAGCCCCTCTGGTCCCCACAGGCTGAAGGCCAAGGAAGAGGAGTGGCGGGAGGCCCAGCAGGGTTTCAACAAGATCTGGCGGGAGCAGTATGAGAAGGCTTACCTCAAGTCCCTGGACCACCAGGCCGTGAACTTCAAGCAGAACGACACCAAGGCCCTTCGCTCCAAGAGCTTGCTCAATGAGATCGAGAGTGTCTACGACGAGGTGAGGCCCTCCTCTGCCCATGTCTGAGCAGACCCCAGCCTCGGGCAGTGACAGTTCTCTGCCTGTTTCTCAGTGGTTAGGCAGGGTTAGTGGCATTGACCTCACAGGGCTGCCCAGGGGTGAGGATGGATGTTTCCGTGGCACCCAGACTAGGAGTGGCTGTGGGAGGACTGCAGTAGCTCTGCTGTTGTCAGCGAGGTCTCCCTCTCACCCCATGGGCCTTGCCGGACCTTCCTTTAGGTGTGTGACACTTCCAGCTTTCTCCAGCTCCAGTATGTGCCAGGCAGCGTTAGAACCCCCAGGAGGAGCATCCCATGTAACCCTTGCCCACAGACCATCCTATGCTGTACCGTTATCCAGATTTTAGCAATGAGAAAATCGAGACACAAGAGGTGGCCACTTGCCAAGGCTAGTTGCAGGAGATCAGGGCTCTGCCTCCAGCCCCCGCACCGTGCCCTCTTGCCAGTCTTGGAATGTCCAGGCTCACAAGTCCCAAACCACAAAACAGGCAGAGCCCGTCTCTTGGGCTCTAAGTATCTGGGCCTTTGAAAAATGCATGCAGGGGAAAAAATACACGGAGAAAGTTACTAACAAGAGCCTGCGGTGGGAGGTCTGGCTGGGCAGTGAAGGCCACTGGATGTGGCCATTAGGGAGGTCAGCCGGAGCTCCAAGGAGTGGCGAGGGAGGGGCACTACTCCTGGGCCATGCCCAGGTCACAGAGACGGGACAGCATCAATGACCAAACACCTGCATTAGCAGGGTCACTTATTTTCTTTTATCCTTCATGTCAGCAGCCAACGGTTGTACCTCCTCTTACCTCCTCTTACCTCCTCTTACGGTGTGGAAATTGAAGGCAGAGGAGCCAGGCCACTAGCCCAAGCCTCTAGCCTCTTAAGCAGCACAGCTGGGGGCCCCTGAGACACACCCCTGAGATACCCCTAGGGCATGCTTACCCCTTGGCCCCTGACTCCATCCTCAAGGTCTTGGGGTCTGCAGTACATCCTTAAATTGGGGGTGGTGATATGGCCCAAAAGACCACTGAGTTCCTTGGCTCTTCCCCTGGGTGCAAAGGAGAAAGAAGCATTTGGCTGATGAGGGGCAAGGCACAGCATGGGAGGCCCAAGCGCTACCCTCAGGAGGTCTCACCTGCAGGGATGGCATCCATCTCACTTTTCTCAAGAGCCTAGGCAGCCCTCCATAATGGGGGGGGCGGGTAACATTGTCAGGCAGCTCAAGGTAGTCTGGAGGAAGTAGTGATTATCTTCAGGTTTTCAAGAAAAAAAAAAATCACTAAGCTAGGTAAAGACTAAGGGGAAGGGCGAATCCAGAGACACGTTCTCTAGGGAGAAAAAGCAGACAGGTTTTTACAAAGATCCTGCACATGGCAGGACAGAACTCAGTGCCCCTGAAGCATCAGAGGAAGAATACCAGGTCCGTGAAGCACTGAGGCTGCAGGGTGGCATACCAGGCGCTGGGGTCTCCTGCTGAGCAGTGTGGGAGGGCCTGGAGGGGTGTAGTAGAGCTGGCTGTGCTCCTATTGACCAAATTGGTCTGGTTGGTCAGGACTCAGTGAGGAGACTGGTGGGAGCAGGCAGGTGGGAGGCCTGTGGTGGGCGACAGGAGGACCGTAGAGGGGCTGGCGGCAGGCGTGAAGGGCTGAGGTAGGCATTACCCACCGCCCTGATATCTAACAGAGATGAAGCCCCTGGTCCTCAGCTGTGTGTAAGTGTAAGCGGCTCCGAATGAGGCCCAGGGTCTACCCTGAACCTTCCTCATCCCCATGGAGAGCTTGCAGTGGGCAGCCCGGGTCAGCCAGAATTGGGTAACTGGGGCTCTGCTCCCCTCATATTCCTCAGTCTCTAGATGTTGCTCCAGGTTGTGGGAGGGAAGTTGGCCTCATTCTGGTCCTGGGCAGTGTGACACCATTAGAGCCCCTTAGTCCTGGGTCCCCATCTTGTGTTCTCCCAGTGGGTTGATTCCTGCCTGATAGCCACCCTATCCCCAGCACCAGGAGCAGCACTCGGAAGGCCGCAGCGCCCCTTCCAGCGAGCCGCACCTTATCTTCGTGTACGAGGACAGGCAGATCCTGGAGGATGCAGCTGCGCTCATAAGCTACTACGTGAAGCGGCAGCCAGCCATCCAGAAGGAGGACCAGGGTACCATCCACCAGCTGGTGCACCAGTTCGTGCCCAGCCTCTTCTTCTCCCAGCAACTGGACTTGGGGGCATCGGAGGACTCTGCTGACGAGGGCCGGGGGAGCCCCCAAGGGCAGAGCGTGGATCCCAGTGACCCGAAGAAGCTGCCGCCTGGGCCACAGAGCAGCCCCCCAGAGGAGAAGGGGGCTGCAGGCGAGGGTCCTGCCGCCGAGCAGCAGCTGCCGCCACCACCACCACCACCGCACAAGCCCCTGGACGACGTCTACAGCCTCTTCTTCGCCAACAACAACTGGTACTTCTTCCTGCGCCTCCACCAGACCTTGTGCTCCCGGCTCCTGAAGATCTACCGCCAGGCACAGAAGCAGCTCCTGGAGTATCGGACTGAGAAAGAGAGGGAGAAGCTGCTCTGCGAGGGCCGTCGGGAAAAGGGCAACGACCCCGCCATGGAGCTGCGGCTGAAGCAGCCTAGTGAGCCCCCCAGACCCTGCCAGAGCCCGGGGGTAACGCGCGGTGCTAGCAGATGGGCGGCTGCCTGCACGGGCCTCAGAGGTTTCAGTTCATAGCTTCTCATCAGAAATGTCCCTTGCATTTTTTCTGATTTTCCATTTTGAAATAATTACGTTGTCTGCAATGAGAAATTTCAAATGAGAAGTCACGAAAATAGTAGTCTTGAACACCCTTCCCCAGTCTCCCCCAGTAGTGATACCACTGGCTGTAGTGCCATGGCAGGACCAAGAAACTGGCATCGCCAGACCACAGCCTTAGTCCTTATTGCCTGCCCTCCCTGGGCACACAGCTCTGGGTACTTTCCTCTGAGCCTGGATGCTGGAACCACCGCCCAGCCAAGCTTCTGTCCTGGCGCCACAGGCCGACATTAGGAAATCTGTAGCGGATGGTGGGGAACATGGGCTGCCCAGTTCCTTGGAGATTCTGCATTCATCCTGGTGGGGGCCTCATGGCCGTGACCCTGAGTGACCTGGCTCTTGCTCGTCCCCAGGTGAGGTGGAGTTGGAGGAGTACTACCCAGCCTTCCTGGACATGGTGCGCAGCCTGCTGGACGGCAGCATCGACCCAGCGCAGTACGAGGACACCTTGCGTGAGATGTTCACCATTCACGCCTACGTCGGCTTCACCATGGACAAGCTGGTGCAGAGCATCGCACGCCAGGTGAGCAGGCCAGGGACGGCAGCCGGCAGGGCAGCAGGAGGCCTGGCACATGGGGCAGCAGCCCCTCCCCTTAACTCCCTACCTATCTCCGACTTTGAAAACTGGCCCTTGTGTCACTTTCATGCTGTATAGTTGGCCTTGTGTCAGTAGCTTCTTTTTAAATCAAGATAGAATTCAGTTAATGTAATATTAACCGTTTTAAAGTGAATAATTTAGTGGCATTTAATACATTCACAGTGTTGTACAACTACCACCTCTATCTAGTTTCAGCACGTTTTCATCACCCCTAAAGGAGACCCCATCCCCATTAGCGGTCACTCCCTATCCCTTTCCGCTAGCCACTGACAGCCACCAATCTGCTTTCTGTCCTCATGGATTTGCCTGTTTTACACATTTCACATACACAGAATTATACACTCTGTGGTCTTCTGTGTCTGGCTTCTCTCACTCAGCATGCTGTTTTCAAGATTTATCCATGTCATAGTGTGTGTCTGTGCTTCATTCCTCTTTACAGCCGAGTAGTATTCCACTGTGGGTGGACCACATTGTGTTCATCCATTTTTCCGTGGGTGGACGTGTGGGTGATTTGGATAAGGCTGCTGTGAATATGGCTTACTGGGATTTGAGTCCCTGCTGACAAACCTTTTGTGATGGTAATTTGGCAATGTATAGTCTTAGCCCACTCCGCAGGGGGTGGGGGGAATATCAGTGCCATTCATTAGCATCATTTATAGTAGCAAAACATTGCTCACAGCCAAATGTCAAAGAGCCAGATGTCAAAGAGAAGAAACCAGTTATGTAAATATAAATAGCAAAGCCCCAGACAGGTCGGATGTGGTCCTGGGACATGGGTCGTGGTCCTGGGGCATGGGTCCTGCTCAAATAACCGCTGGAGTTGTTTTTCTTCAACTCGACTTTTGTTTCCTTATTATCAAGTAAGGCTGTTCACTGTAAAGGGGAAGAGAAGCCAGGAAAAGCAAAACGTCATTAATCTCCCAGCCAGATACAGTCACTGGGAACATGCTAGAAGAGGCTTTTCCTTCCAGGTTTGAGAAACTTTTTATTGATTTAGAACACACATACAGAAAGTCCCAAATCGTAAAGTGTGAGGTCGGGTGGGTCTTCACATACAGACACCTCACCCACAACCCCTCCCAGCCACTCCCCGTCACGGGCACCCACCGCTCTAATTTCTCACACTGAGACTGCGTCCTTGGTCTTGAACTGTGTGTAAATGGAAGCACACCACCCAGCTGGCTGTGTCAGGTAGCATGACTATGCGACATTCCTGTTTGTTGAGATGCCCATGGCTCCTTTATCCTGGCCTTCAAAAGGTTCTAGGGAACAAGCTCCCATTTGGGCCCTTGGAGCAGCACTGCACATCTCCTGGTGGCCATCTGGGCGTTTCCTCCTCTCCCCCAGGTGATGTGTAGGCAGGCCTGCCCATTGGGGTAGAAGTTTCTGGTTTCCTGGTAGGTGCTCTGCATCCTTCCCAGGTCTGGGGATTGGCAGTCTCTCTCATCTGTCTCGTCTGTCCTGGGCCGAGGGGTGGTGGTTTACATTGCATTTCCCTCATGGCTTATGGGGTTGGCACCTTTTCGTCCCTCTCTGGCTGTTTGGACGTCCTGGCTTGTGCAGAGCCTGTCCACGCCGTTTGCCAATATTTCTCATTGATGAATGGGAAGCTTCGAGTCTTCTGGCTACAAAGACACGTCAAAAATGACAGGTCTATTCTGATACTTAACACTTTTATCTTCATCAACCTTCTTGTTTCATTCTACATGCTGGGCTGGGTCTCTGTCCCTCCCTGTCACCATCCACAGTCGTGGCCACCACGGCCTGCTGATGGGGTAGCAGGCATGGGGCCCTGCATACAACTTTTGGAAGTAGTGACTCAAGACACCTCAGGGCTGAGTGCTGTACCCCCCAGGCTGGGGTCATGTCTGCCCACAAGGGGCCACAGCTCTGGGGACCCAGCCGCGGCTCCACTGGAGCCCGCTGGACATGCCCTGGACCAGATACTCACAGGGCCCCTCCACGCCGACACTGTAGTTTGCCTTGGAGGGGCTGTATTCATGCTCCTTGCTTTTTTTATTTTTATTAGTGTTATTTGTTTTCAATAACAGAAGCCAACGTTTATTGGGAACCTGCCGTGCGCCAGGCACTCTATGAGACTCGCGTGCGGCCACATGTTACTGTATTCATTCAGCAAAGCGACACTCCAGGAAAAGCCCAGGTCCCCGAGGCTAGTAGTGAGTCTGGCTACAGGTGGGGCCCACTCACAGTGGCGCCGTCTGAGCCTGCACCCTGGCCATTTCTGTTGCTTGTTCTTCTTAAACCTAAGGGTTTTAAATGTCTTTGTAGGAATTAAAGGGATTCATTGCGTTTATAGCTGAACATTTAGGGAAAATAACCAAGTGCCCTCCCACTACTCTCAGACAGTTAATCATTGCCTGTTTCAGAACGATTTCGCTTTCTTCCTTCTTTAGTCGTGTTTCTCACACCCAGACAGGGTTCGCTGGTCCAGTCCAGTTTGCTCCACTCTGCTCTGAGCCGGTTTGCTCTGCTTTAGTCCATGTTTTCTGGTCTGGTCTAGTTTAGTCTGATCTGATCTGGTTCGCTCTCGTCTGCTCTACTCTGTACCTTGTGCTGAAGTCACCCTATGTAGACTGTCGGCTCCTGACCTTCACCTCACATCGTGGACCTTACCCTGTCCTCTTTGGGTGAGGCAGGAGCCCCAGCAGGAAATACGAGCGGCAGCTGCACTCGCCCCTGGGGTTGGGGGGCGCACAGCCAGGGCACCCACCAGCTCTTTCTTCCAACCAGCTGCACCACCTCGTGAGCGACGACATCTGTCTGAAGGTGGTGGAGCTCTACCTGAACGAGAAGAAGCGGGGCGCTGCTGGCGGGAACCTGTCCTCCCGCTGTGTCCGCGCCGCCAGGGAGACCAGCTACCAGTGGAAGGCCGAGCGGTGCATGGCTGACGAGAACTGCTTTAAGGTGAGAGGCCAGCCATGCTTGGTGCCATGTGATGGTGGGGAGGCAAGGGGGTCGCCGACAATAGGAAGAGGCCAGCCGTTGTTTTGGGTCCCGGAGTGCATGCTTGGGCTAGATCGTGATTCTGCTGCAGCTGTTCCCATACCCAGCACGTCCTTAACTGGGCCTCTTAATACTGGCCCCCACCTCAGAGGGCACCACAGGGCCTGTGAGGCGGGCGCCCAGCACATGGTTCCCAGAGGAAGGATCTAGTCCTGGAGGCTGGTGAAATTGGATTATTGATGACCTCTCGACCTCTTCTGTGTCAGTCTGGGTTGGGCTGTTCTCTTGTCTTCAGGCTTTGGCCCCACCTCTTTCCTTAGGTGATGTTCCTCCAGCGTAAAGGGCAGGTGATCATGACAATTGAGCTCTTGGACACTGAGGAGGCCCAGACAGAGGACCCTGTGGAGGTTCAGGTGAGGACCATAGCACTAGGTTCTTTGCCTTGTGCATGCTGAGGGGCTGGGGGCAGCCATGAGCAGCATCGTGGGGCTCCTACCCCAAGAGCCGCGTACATGAACACAGGCCACACACTCTCCATGCGAGCCTGAGATTGGGCAGGAATTGCAGACAAGCCCTCAGGGGTTAAAGGTGTGTCCCAGAGCAGGAGGGCTGTGTGAGAGCCAGGCTGCCCTCCCCCAAACCCTGGCTCTTCCCGCCTGCTGCAGACACTATGACATCCCCATCAAGCCCGTGGCCAGCATGGTCACTCAGTTGTGTGACCTTTGCACTCCCCATGCGTAAAGCTCCGGGCTCCAGGTCCCTTGCCGTAATCACCAGAACATCCTCCTGGCCCACACTCTGAGTCGCATATTCCACTAGAGTAGACTTTTCCCCTTGGTCTCTGTTTTCTCATAAGGACACCAGGCATTTAGGGGCCACCTTACTCTAGTGTGACCTTAACTTACTTCGGTTACATCTTCAAAGACAGTCTTTCCAAATAAGGTCACATTCACAGGTACCAGGTCTTTTTGGGGGACACAGTCCAACCCACAGTAGTGAACAGCTCGTCCCAATTTACCTGAGATATTCCTGATTTTATCACCAAAAATCTCACATACCAGGAACTGTTTTGTCCCAGACAAAATACAACAGTCCCCTCACACTTGACTACATCAGAACATTTTCTGGAGTCAGTGTGTAACCAAGTAAAGACATCAAAAATATGATTTCTGTTGCTGCCTTTTTGGCCTTGAGTCAAGCAGCTAAGCTCTGTGGACCGGGAGCCAAGGCGCCGTGTTTGCTCCGGGCTCTTTCTGGACAAGCACGAAGGTGCAGTGACAGTGCTGTCCTCGCGCACCTGGGAGCAGGGCCTGCCCCGCCACCCACCACAGCCAAGGGACCTCTCCTCCCAGCAGTCTTCCTTGCCTGCTTCACGCAGGAAATCTTTTTTAAGACAAGCGAGGGTGGAGGCCTGCGTAGCCTGCCGCTTTTGGAAGTTTCCAGCATGTATGATTTTGTCAACCTCTGGCTTTAACGGGGTGGTGAGCAGTGAAGGGTCACTTAGACACCACCAGCCATGCCCACTCGGGACTCGGGTGGCCCCACCTTCTGCTTGCCCCCACCTTCAACCTGGTCTTGCCCTCTTCCTACTATTGTTGGTATTCTGACATCCATTCGTGGACTCCGCTGTCTTCCTCGTGGGGGCCTCCATCCCCCATGTGAACTTCCTGTTCGACAAATACAGAAAGGTCATTACACAGCAGAGAATTCTCCTAAACACGTCCTGCCCTAGCTGCAGTCTGGTGGTTTCATTTACATGTCAGGGTCTTCAACAGCTGCCATCCCCCTAAAGCTTTAGAAGGAGTGTGGATGACATCCCAGGGAGCCCTGAGCTCGGTCCTGGCCATGAGGCCTGATTTTCAGGGGAGTCATGGCTGTCTCCCTCTGTCCCCGCAGCACCTGGCTCGGTACGTGGAACAGTACGTGGGAACTGAGGGTGCATCCAACTCACCCACAGAGGGCTTCCTCCTGAAGCCTGTGTTCCTACAGAGGTGAGAGGGCCCTCCGGGAAGACCCCCATCTTGAATGGGGTTGAGTGACAGTGTTTCCTCCATCTGGGATCATTTCTTGGGAGCCTGATATGTGCGAGTGGGGCCCTGTCTTCCTGAGGTCTGGGGTGAGGAGAGTAGTAATTTCAGGGCCATGAGGAGGGGGTGAGGGCCCCCGAGGGAGAAGCTACCGGAAATGCAGGGATCAGGCCAGAGGCAGGAGTGGTGGCTTCGTGGGACCCCATACTGGGACCAGGAAGAACCAGATCTCATCTCAGGTTAGGTTCAGACAGTGGACTTTAAGATCAGTGGAGGCTGTTGGTGGGTGTTAGATTCAAGTGGGGACCATTTGCCAGGTGGGGGCTAACCTGGAGGAGGGATCCTTAAGACAGTGTCTCAGCAAGGAGGGAGGGATGTGGCTGGGACTGAGGAAGGAAAGTAGACCAGATCTGGGGAGAGTGGAGACAGAGAAGGAGATCCTGGGCAAAGAGGTTCCTCTGTTGGATGGACCAAGAAAGCAAGTGGGAGGAGCCAGCAGGGTGTGACTGGGTTTGGTTTTCACTGGATTTAAGGGTTTAGGTGGTGGTGTTTTGCTTCGATTTGCATCTTTCTGACCCCTGGGAAGTCTGGCCGAGGATTTCCTGGTCTGCAAATCTTCCTCTGGCCCCCAGGAACCTCAAGAAGTTTCGTAGGTGGCAGTGCGAGCAAGTGCGGGCTCTGCGCGGTGAGGCCAAGGGCTCCTGGAAGAGGCTGGTGGGTGTGGAGAGCGCCTGCAACGTGGACTGCCGCTTCAAGCTCAGCTCCCATAAGATGATGTTCATCGTGAACTCCGAGGACTACATGTACCGCCGGGGGACCCTCTGCCGGGCCAAGCAGGTACTTCTCCTTTCTCTATCTTAGGGACCTGGGTCCAGCCCACAGCCGGCTGGAGGTGCCTGGGCCCCCATCCTGAGGACCTGGGTCCAACATACAGCTCTCTGGGGTGCTTGGGCCTCCTGGCTCTCCACCCCGCCCTCCCCCTACAGGTGCAGCCCCTGGTCCTGCTTCGGCACCACCAGCACTTTGAGGAGTGGCACGGCCGCTGGCTGGAGGACAACGTGACAGTGGAGGCAGCCAGCCTGGTGCAGGACTGGCTGATGGGAGAGGAGGACGAGGACATGGTTCCCTGCAAGACACTCTGCGAGACGGCTCATGTGCATGGCCTGCCCGTGACCCGCTACCGTGTGCAGTACAGCCGCCGCCCCGCCTCGCCCTGATGCGCCCTCGCGGCCTCCACGACATGCACCTTGGTGCAGTCGCTTCCTCAGCCTGGGTGTCCCTCAGGGGCGTTTTCATGAACCACCTAAGGGAAGCGGAGCATCCCCCAGCCTTGCTGCTACAGGCAGCCAGCTCCAGAGAAGGGAGTCGTGTTGGTTGCAGCCCCATGCTGCCATTCCCCTCAGCTCCCCAGCTTCCTTTGCGCCCATCTTGTGCCATACCTGAACCCCCTGCACTTGAACTCTGGGGCCTCAGCCCCTACCAGAAAGGGAAGGATTCACACGCTTGCCAAGGAGCAAGCAGTTGCGTTCACCCACCTGCTGGGCACTGACATCGTCGGTGCCAAATCCCTGGGCGGGGCCATGATGGTCATTTGGTGCACAGGTGGCTGGAAAAGTTGGCAACAAGCCTTGGGAGGGGTCAGTGTTCAAGGGCCTCTAGCATGGAAGGTGTCAGGATGGTGGACCTGCTTGAAAAGCATGTCCTTCCCAGGCGGTTCTGGGAGCTTCCAGAAACATTTCCCAAGCTGGGCAACGCCCATGTCTGCCAGTGGACGGCCTGGGCCTGCAGGCTTGTAGCTCTGACAGTGGGAAGAGCCTTTCAGCCAGACTGTTAGGCTCCCACTGTCAAGATGTGGGCTTGGCAGGTTGTACTAGAATGGCCCAGCAGACCCTGCTCTCGAAAAGAGACGCCAAATCCTATGTTGATCTGGTAGCCAGACTGGTCTGTGAGGGGACAGGGGTTGGCCTGACACTCCCACCATGCTTGAGTGGCCCATGCGGGGAGGGCTCTGGGCTGGGGTCGTGTACCTAAGATGGGCATTCTAGAAATACGTAAATGCACACACGTATTTATTCCTTTACGTTCTCTAAGCGGTTATAAGTTCTGCAACAGCCAGGTACTCGGCTTCTTAGGGGGTGAGAGCCCTCCCCACACCTGCCCTGACACTGCTGTTTCTGCAGCTGCCACCTGGGAAGGGTGTGAGCATGTGGGGCCGAGGCATCAAAGGCTTTCTGTGCCAAGAACGCCAAGCACATCGGGCTGGAGACCAGCTCTTTAAACTTACTGCACCATGAGAAACCCTGTCGAGCCTCTGGCGCCATCAGACTGGGATCCATGGACAGTGGGCCTAGAACCGTCCTGTGCAGCCTCCTCTCTGCTAACTGCAGCCCTCGCCCTCCTGCAGCTGAGCTGTGCCAAACCCACGGTCCCCGGAAGTAGAGACTTCTTTCTAGAACACTCTAGAAGTTACCTGTGGAACTCAAGGTTTGTGAAGCCTTTGACTTTAGGCCTGGGCCAAAGCTGACATGTCCTTCCCGGGGTCCCCCCACCCATGTTTTCTCTGAGTGTAATCCAGGCACTTTGTCCTCATCTTTGTTTTGTAAGAAAGGAACTCATCTTCAGAATTCCTGAACCAGCCCCACCCAGCGGCCCCCTGGGGAGCCTACCACCCCTCTGTGCCTCTGAAGGGGCCTGGGCTGTGGGCCAGACCCCTGAGCCCCCACCCTGCATGCTTCTAGGGAGCTCTCTTCTGTTTTTGAAGAATTTCTGTTCTGGGGCTTGGACTTCCTTTGCAGCTGTTTTGAATGTAGTTTCCTTTTCTATTTATTTGCACATTAAAGTTAAAAATATTGACCTAAAGCTGGGAAGTTCCATCCATCATTTCCTGTGGGCAAATCCCAGGGCAGCTTCTCCCGGCTGGTGAGTCTGGGACCCACAGGGAGTGTCTGCACCTGTGCACCCGACAGTTCCTAACCCCCGCGTGCACGATCCTCGCAGGTTGCGCCTGTGTGTGTGTTTGCGGCAGGGTAGGGGGGTGGGGGGGGGTGTCACATTTCCCATAGGGCAGTGCCCTGTCCCCATATGGGAATGTTTTCTAGAATATTCATTCACAATTCAGTTTTTATATTCAGTGGGAGTGTGAGATGTTTCCTTCTAGTGTTGTGCGTACAAAACCGAACTTCAAGAGGTGTTTGCGCTGAGCTCTCCCTACTCGTGCACCTGCCAGGTCTCAAACCCAGGGACAGGCGGGCAGGGTGCCTTTGCTCCCCCAGCCCCACAAAACCACCCTCTGTGCTCTCCCTGGGGGCCTCCCCCGTCCTCCTACCTGTCTTCCCCGTCACTGTCCCCTGAACATCTCCAGGACCCCCTTCCACCTGGCCTGCCTCTACCCCTCCTCTACCTCCGCCTCCATGTACGAGGGAGCGCACAGCTCTGCTCAGGGGCCTTAGTTGGTCGTCCCCTTCAGCTGCACCCTTGTACCTCCCCCCCAGCCCCACCCAGTGCCCACTGCCAGGACTCACCTATCAGATTCTTGAGTATAGTTGGCACCACCCTGCCCACCTGGCCAGTCCTCTTCCCAGGAGTTGTCTCGACCTGAAGTGGCCATGCTGCCTCCCAGGGACCCTCTCTGCCCATGTGCAGCCCCCCGGCCCCCACGCACTATCCGTGGTGGTACCTGCCTGCCCCTCCAGGGGGTCAGGGGCGGTGGGCAGCTTGGAAAAGGAAGCTCGTGCTCCTGCCTGGAGGGATCTCAGGGACCCTCTGTGCTCACGGACCGGCCTTCCTTGGTGGGAAGTGCTGGGCAGAGGCCTTGGGGTGCAAATGGTGGCCGCTGCAGCTCCCATGAAGGGCAGCCGATCCCAGGAGAACAGACGAGCGGGTCCCATTGTAGTGGGCAAAATTCTGAGACGGTCCCAGGATTCCTGCCCCAGTGGACACCCCATTAGTCCCTGCCCTTGAATGCCTTGAATGGTCTGTGACTATGATGAGGTTCTTGGACAGTGACTGAAGAGAGGATCTGCTCTCCTGGAAAATGGCAGCTCCATGTTGGGGAGGGGACAAAACCATGCAAATGAGGACCAGAACCAGGGACATCTAGACTGCAGCCCGGTGAGGTCCTAAGCAAAGGACAAGCTCATTGCCTGGACTCCTCACCAAGGAAGATGCCAGATCATAAAGGCCTGTTGCTTCCTCTGCAGTGGATTAAGCCACAGTGAAAAGACAGCCCAAATTCATGCAGCGGCCCTCCCTCACCACCCCGCGCCTCCCACCGCATCCTTCAAGTGTGGAGAGGAGTTGCAGAACTGCGCGGGCTGCTCTGCCCTCCTGTCCGAGAGTGGTACAGGGGGCAGTGTGTGAGGCATGGGAGTAGGTGAGGAGTTTAGACAGGACCCGATGAACATTACTCCGTTACTAGAGGGGTGTCAGCCTTGCTGGCTATCTGCAAGGTACAACTAGCGCTTTACACATGACTTCCTGGCTGAGAATGAGGCTGATTGTTCTAGAAAGCAAGCTGACGTGGAGTCAGTCTTAGGAGGCCTGAGGTGGGTTTAAGACATGCCTGGTAGGAGCCTGCAGGGACTGAGTGTGGGGTGAGGCCCTCATGAGTATGGGCCTTAGGAATCCCAACTCTGCCCTGCCTGAGGTCCTCCAGCATCACCCTGCTGCCCTGAGTGGCACCCTGAGGGCGGGAGCTCCAGGCCATGGCACGGTTGAGCAGCCTTGGATTTGGGGGGTCTTAGGGAGGAAGAACTGGACATCTAGGGTTGGGAGAGCTGGACTTCAAACACTGGCACCCAGAAAGATAGGGTCACAGCCTCCTCCTCTTGGGCCGATCCAGCGGGCTAACATCCCTGCTCCCAGGCCAAGGCCCAGGCTAGACATGAGGGGAGGTGGAGGCACACGCGGGTGCCCATCGGGCTTCAAAATACAGCAGACACGAATTCCACAAAGATGGCTGCCCTGAGAAGAGTTACTTTGGAAGGACTTGAGGGGTCCATCTGCAGAACCCCATCTTCTACTGCAGACAGGTGGGAGAGGGGCAGCCAGGGAAGACCAGCTTCCAGGACTTCCAGGGTTCCTAGTGGCCTGGACGGTGACAAAATCCAGGGCTAGCCACTGAGTTGGGTCTGTTTGCCATTTTTTTCACCATTTAAGAGAAGCTGTGTCTGCTGTTTCAGTCAGCATGATGTCCTCAAGGCTCATCCATGTAGCATGTGTCAGAATTCCCTTCTTTTTTAAAGCTACCTTTCTGCCTTTTTTTATAGAAAATGACAAATGTACAGAGAATTCCAACAGTTCAAAGCAGCACAGAGAGAAGTTAAAGGCCCAAGTCCCACTTCCCAAAGGCAGTTGCCCCAGGGGTCCCCGGGAGGTGCCCCTGCACAGCTTGTTGCCCAGTTGAGACAGGACAGCAGCCTATGCCTCCACCTGCCCTATGTGGAGTCCCTTCCTCCTGCGGGCACAGGGTTGTGTCCATGGGGTGGGGAGACTGTTGATGGGCCCCCGGCCCCCCAGCCCTGTGTTGCTGGGAACATCCCTGTATGGACACCTTCCTGCACGTGTGTCTGACATAAATTCCCGGACACAGAACACCTGAGTCAAACCGCCCTCTGGGAGCTGCAGTTCTCCCCGGCCCAGCACCTCCAGCCCCCAGTCTCCCCTGCACAGGTTTCCTGGAGGGAGGCAGGAGCCACCATCCTGGTTTCGCGGCGCTGAGGACATCGTCAATCGTGCACTGCCCAGAGACATAGGCATAGGGCTGAATTTGTCACTGGTGCCAGTGGAAACTTCAGAAATTGGGGACAGTCTCTTGGCTAAGCCTCAGTGCCCCCAACCCTGAGGCTATGGGCAGGGACCTCAGCATCTCAGCCTCCAGTCACACTGTCCAGACTGCTTTGTCACTTCCTGTTGGTCCCAGAGTGTGTGACTAGATTAGGGCTTGCTGTGCTGAGACACACCACATATGACCTCCTCTACCACCCCTAATTCATTTCTTCTTCCTTGACCCCCACCACCCACTTCAGGGTCCTCCTGCTCCCAGACATCCACCCCCTGCCACCATGGCTCAGCGATGCACACACATGGCCGAGAACCCCCATGTGGAGCTCCCCTAAGGCAAGACAGTGGAAGCCTCTCTGGGCCTGGAGGGGCATGGGTAGGGGCTGTTTGCAGGAGAGGAGTATCCTCCCCTACGAGCCTCAATTTCTTCATCTGCATAGTGGGTCCCCATCTGCGGGCAGGAACGTGGAGGGGCAAGAGGAAAGAGGGCCCCGGGGCGGGGCGTGGTTCCGGGGTCTTCTGGCCTGTGCTGGGCCTGGCCACCTTCCATGGGCTCAGATATGGATGTGACCATCCCTCCCAGTCACACCTGGAACCCCAGGCTGAGGTGGGGCCAAGAGAGCAGAAAAAACTTCGAGAACTGCCTGGACAGACACCTTCCAGAGGAGGTTGCTGCCAGGATCCCCTCAGACCCCAGTGTGTGGTCAGTGTCAGAGGCTCCGGCTAAGGACTGACACCTCGGATATTCCCAGCAGCCCCCAGGGAAAGGTGCTTTTCCCTCTCTGCACTTCATTTTGTGTCTGCCCAGGGGCCCTTGTTGGCACATGGATGAGGTAGCGAGGTGTGGCAGCCCCCACAGAGGATCTCGGACGTGTGTGTGGGGTGTCGGGGGTGGTTCACCTGCTCTGGAAGGCAGGGCTCTCCTCCTTCCCGCCAGAGACAGGAGGCAAGGGAGGCCTCAGGAAGGGCCAAGAGCCTCTAATGGAAAATGTGTCCTGGAGGGCTGGGCTATCATAAGAACAGAGCTATGACTGGCCAACAGGAAGTGACCACTTGGCCCACAGAGGCTTCCTGAGCTGAACAGGGGTTGATGGGGGTGCTGTAGCCTAGAACTTCCTCCCCCATCTTATTGGGCCAGCACTTGGACCCCATGAGGCACCTCTGCCAGACAAAGTGGCCCCAGCCTCCGGGCCAACATAGGTCATCTGTGGGCCTCCCAAGGGCTGACTGGAGACAGGGGCTGGTTTATCTCACTGGGCCCTGTCTGCTGACCCTCTCTGCTCCTCCGCCTGTGCTCAGGAAGCTGGGGGTGGGGATGGTCCAGCAGACAAGAAGCCTGAGGTCACTTGGCCACAACCCAGAGCAGCCGGCGCCCAGCCCCAACAGCATGCGGGTGCTCCTGCTGCTGTGGCCCCTGGCACTGGGGGTTAGCCAAGAGAGTGGCACCCAGACCCCCAGCATCTATGACGAGGGCGGGAGCACAGGGAGAGGAGACGGTGAGTGACCCCAGGTGCTGTCTTTAGACTGGCGGGGGTAACAGAGAGGGGCAGGACGACACGTGGGACTGGGAGGCCCTTCAGCCCAGACCTGAGCCCACGGGGCTGGAGGTTTCTCTGTCTAGCTCTATCCCACCAACCTGGGGGTTCCTGAGAGCAGAGGCTCGGACTGCAGCTCCTCTGGGGGCAGCATCATCCAGCAGGAGGGACGGGCTGAAGGCTGGGGATGGGGATGAGGTGATGCCTGGGTTCTCAGTGCCTCCATCCCCCTTTCCTCCCCAGATGGCACTCTGGGACCTGGGGCCAGGCCCCAGGGAGCGATCCCTTGTCCACCCCACCCGCGCAGCTTCCCTGGCTGGTCCTACGCCAACGACAGCAACACTCTGGAGCTCTGGGACAACTCTCGAGAGCTGCTGCTGGGCTGGGTTCCCACAAGGCTGGTGCCCGCACTCTACGGGCTGGCTCTCGTGGTGGGGCTGCCTGCCAACAGCCTGGCACTGTGGGTGCTGGCCACGCGGGTGCCTCGGCTGCCGTCCACGGTGCTGCTCATGAACCTAGCAGCTGCTGACCTGCTACTAGCCCTGACCCTGCCCCCTCGCATTGCCTACCACCTGCGGGGCCAACGCTGGCCCTTCGGTGAGGCCGCCTGCCGCCTGGACACGGCTGCACTCTATGGTCACATGTACTGTTCCATGTTGCTGCTGGCCGCCATCAGCCTGGACCGCTACCTGGCCGTGGTGCACCCACTGCGGGCCCGCACCCTGCGAGGCCGGCACCTGGCCACTGGGCTCTGTGCTGCAGCCTGGCTGGTGGCGGTCACTCTGGTGCTGCCCCTGGGGCTGCAGCAGCAGACCTTCCGTCTGTCGCTTTCAGACCGTGTGCTCTGCCATGACGCGCTGCCCATGGGTGTTCAGGCCTCCTACTGGCGACCCACCTTCATCTGCTTGGCTGTGTTCGGCTGCCTCCTGCCCCTGCTGGCCATGCTGCTTTGCTATGGGGCCACTCTGTGTGCGCTGGTAGCCAGTGGCAAGCGCTACAGGCACGCACTAAGGCTGACGGCACTAGTGCTGGCCTCAGCCGTGGCCTTCTTCGCGCCCAGCAACATGCTGCTGCTGCTGCACTACTCAGACCCAGGCCCGGAGGCCTGGGGGAACCTGTATGCTGCCTACGTGCCCAGCCTGGCGCTCAGCACCCTCAACAGCTGCGTTGACCCCTTCGTCTACTACTACGTGTCAGCCGAGTTCAGGGACAAGGTACGGGAGGCGCTGCTCCGCCGGGTGCCAGGAGCAACCGTGGCCTCCAGGGAGGGGGGCAGCCCGGGGATGGGCACCTGGTCCTCATCGCTCGTGTGATAGCCCCT
The DNA here is from genome assembly GCF_000151845.1 of Pteropus vampyrus. Classification (NCBI taxonomy): domain Eukaryota; kingdom Metazoa; phylum Chordata; class Mammalia; order Chiroptera; family Pteropodidae; genus Pteropus; species Pteropus vampyrus. Next base: position 4,448,769 of record NW_011888907.1, on the reverse strand, counting down.
CAGGGAGGCAGGGTGAGAGAGAGGGGTTGTACTAGGTTGAATAGAGTCCCCCGAATTCATGTCCCCTGGAAACCTTTAATGAGCTTGTTTATAAAGAGGGTCTTTGCGGGTGTAATTAGTTAAGAGGTGGTCATGTTTGGGTAGGGTGGGCCCTAAACCCCTTATGACTGATGTCCTCATAAGAAGACACAGAGGTACACGTAGGGAAGAAGACCATGACCACAGAGGCAGAGAGCAGGGTGATGCAGCCACAAGCCAAGAACACCATGGGCTGCCGGCAGCCACCAGAAGCCAGGAGAGCAGCCTGGAAGGGACTCTCAGTCCAGAAGGAGACAACCCTGCTCACACCCTGAACTCAGACTTGCAGCCTCCAGAATCGGGACAATAAATGTGTTATTTTAAGTTACCAGACTTGTGTTACTTGGTTATGGCAGCCCCAGGAAACCAAGACAGGGGTTAAATGCAGATTCCCGGGCCCAGCCAGCTTCCTCCTGTCCAAGGTGGGCATGAGATGAGGCTGATGCTGCCCTGGACCCACTGGAGGACCCCACCCAGGAAGAGGCTCAAGTCCCCCATCCCCTGGTGTCCCAGGCAGCTAGGAGCCTGGTCGGCAGGTCTTTGTTCTCAGAAGCCCAGCTTCTGGCTCCAGAATAGGCTTCAGGGTATGAGGTGTCGCCTGAGCAATCACTGAGGACACCCCGTTCTGCTCCCCAAAGCCTTGGTGCAACTCATCATTGGAAGCCACAGGGCTTAGTCACCTGCTGTCCCCTGGCCACAAGACGTCACCTATTCCTCTTAACCTGACATCTGATTCTTCTTATTTGATGTTAACTCCTCCCCAGCCCCTAGGACCAGGTGGGAGGGGAACCGGAGGGGGATCGCCAGTGCACCTGGGGGCGGGAGGAGGGCAGCTTCAGCCCAGTGACCCTCACTCCCGGCTGTTTACAGCCTGTTTGGGACTGAGTGGGAGAGAGACATCGCATGGGGAAAGGCAGCTACCACTCTCCCCATCTACTTCAGATGGTGCCAGGGACCACTGAGGCATCAACTGTGGGGGTCAGCAAGTCCCAAGGCAGAGGGGAATGGGGGCCATTCCCAGACTCCCCACTGGGCCTATGTCTCTGGTCTGGGGTCTGAGGTCTGAGGAAGAATGAGCCGGTGAGCAGGCACCCCCACGATACGCACAAGTGCATGCGCACACACACACAAAAGGAAGTGTAAGATCAGCGAAATGTATCAATATCAGTAGCCTGGTGTGATGACGTATTAGACTTTCCTAGAGGCCACCACTGGAGGAGTCTGGGTAGGGGTGCCAGGACTTGTCTGTATTCATGTAGTTTCTTACAAGTGTACAGGAATCTGATTATCTTGGGGTGCAGCTATGACACCCTCCTCTCCAACCCGCTCTGGAAGGCTGGACTGTAGATGAAGGAACAGAGGCCTGGGGGCTAGAAGGGAACTGGGGCTCCGGTTTATGGAGCTCTACCCCAGGCCACAGCCCATCGGTGACTCTGTGGAAATGAGCTTTTATTACACCAGCAGCCTCTAGTGATTGGGGAGTGGAGCCTCAGCCAGTGAACTGTCTCTTAGACTGGCAGGGGTCAAGGGCACTGGAAATGGCCCATGCTGCAAGACTGGGACCCCATGGGTTGGGGCAGCCCCCTCAGGCCTTGGAGGGGTCTCTAGGCTGCCCCCAGTGGAGGTCTGAAATAAATACCACGAGGGGCAGGGGGTGGGGGAAGACAGGATGCCTGAGGGGTACAAAAATGAATCTGACCACAGCCGGAGCATCCCGGCAGCAAGGCAGATCTGAGTACTCAGCTTCAGTGGGTCGCGAAGAAGGGCGACGCCCCACCCCTGGCTGGACGGGGAGGAGTTTCCAAGTGGGGCACCAGGGGATCAAAGGTTCTTGGGGTAAGGACTGGACAGCAGGGAGATCCAGGTACATCTGCCCAAGACACCGCTGGTGCAAGACTGGGGAGCGTGGGGACTGCGACAATACGTGGTCAGTGGCCTGCGTGCCCCACAGGGAGGCTGGAGCTTTGCACTTTGGAGAAAGGCAGCCTGTTTCATTTCGAAGTTGCTGGCCAGGGGATGGATGCTATGTCCTTGATTTGGCCAGAGTCATGTCCCCTCAGAAACAGCCCTTCAGCACGAGTTCTTCCCAGAAATGCCCCCTCTCCCAGGAGCAGGATGTCCGGCTGAGGGAGCTGCTCTGGCCTGAAGAGCGGAGATGCCCAGCCCCGGGCCCTCCATGCCCCTCCCCGACCAGGGGTTCCAGCTACCGCTGGGGAGCTGGGGAAAGGGCGAAGAGCCTCCAGCCGCCCCCACAAAAGGCCTTCCCTCCTGTGGAGGTGGGGGCTGGGCCTGTCATCCACTGAGGCAGGCCAGGACTCTGTAGTTCTGTTTATAGGGTTCGTTTGGAGGTGGGGGATCACCTGGGGCGAGGTCCACGAGCCCACCAGGCAGTCAAGGGAGCTCTCTCATCAGTGGCTCCCTTTCAGCGGAGCGGACGGTGACGGGACGCAGACAAATCACGTCCTGCTCGGAGCGTTAGGAAGAGAAGCCGCTCTGACTGATGGGGAGAGAAGGAGAAAGATGCTGTGGGCTGCCAGGTCTGTGGGGGCGCCCTGCATGCCCCTCCCCGACCCTGCCTCCATGTGGCTCAGCCTGGCAGCCTTGGCCCACTGAGGCAGCAGAACTTCACCTAAGAGGCCAGGCCCCTCAGACCCCTGCCCGCCCCCACTGGCCCACAGTGATGGGACAGGGCATTCACTTATGTGAAGAGCTGAGCGGCTGGTGTGAGACCATGGACCAAATTGAAAAACTATCTATGGACCTCAACTCAGCTGTGAAAAGGGAGGAAACTACTGATACAAGAAACCACACAATGGATCGAAGGGGAACTCTGCTGATGAGCGGGCCAGTCTCAGAAGGTTACAGACGCTACAGTTCGGTTTACATAGCATTCCTGCGATGACAGAATGACACAGGGAGGACAGATGAGCGGCTGTGGAGTGGAGGTGGGGGGATCCCTGAAGTGACAGGCTGTTCTGCGTCCTGACTGGGGTCACGATGACACAAATCTACAGGTGAGGAAAAACTGCAGACCCAATTGCAAACAAGTGCGTGCGAAAGCGGTGACACGGGGAGTGGTGAGACAGGTGGCTGGCATCAGTGTTACTATCCCGATGTCATATCGCGCTCTAGCTCTGCGAGATGTCACCAGTGGGTGGAGACTGAGATCTCTGTTATTTCTTACAACTATCTGTGAACCTATGATGATCTCAAATTTAGAAGTTTAATAAAAATCTCCCCTCCAAAAGGAAAACAGAAGCAGACCCCTAGGAAGGCAGTGGAGAGAGCTGGCAACACTCGGGAGAGTTTAAAGCTGTACACATGACAGGGACAGCATGAGGGATGGGTGATGACAAAAAATGGAGACATGAGGCTTCAAAGGTGACACCTTTTTTGGCGAAGTGGTACAATATTCACGCCAAGTAGACTGAAAAGTTTAAGGACAGTGATCTGCAGAGCTACCACTAAAATAAATCAGTCTAAAATGCTGAATTAAATGGAATTCTAAAAAAATATTCAATTAACTCAAAAGAGGGTATGACAAGAAGAACAGAGGGGATAAAATAAAAATATCGCAACAATAGTCCCAAACCCAACCCTGTAATATTGACTAATATAATCAATAATTATAGTGAATGCATGTGGACTAAACCCAGTGCCTGGTGCTAAATGGCATAGCCCTGAAGCTCTGGGGCTTTGGTGGGTGCTGATGGAAAAGTATTCCCGCTTGGGTTTTCTGAATGGGGATGAGGACCAGCCTTTGCCACCAACATGGGGTGGATAATACCCTTGTCAAGGAAGTCAGGCCTCAGAGGACAGAGTATGAGGCCTGACGGTATAGCCAGCCCCAAGGACCGGACACATACCTGAGCTGATAAATCGACCCACTGCTTAAACCTCTTGAGGGGAGTTTGCTGTAACTTATACCCAAAAGGCTGACTTTCTCCAGAAAGTCTGTCCAGAAGCCCCCTCCCAGCCTCACCTCACAGGGCTTTCTGGTCTGACCACTCTCTTAAGGTGACAAAGGTTCTCTCATTGACTTAACCCCTGGGCTCTTTTTCAACTAGGTCTCCCTCCAGTTTTGGACTTCCATGTTCATCTCAGCATTGTCCAGTTGTAGCAAGAACTCTGCTAAGTCGGTTTAGCCAGAATCCCCACCCTCCATATCTAATCGGGTTCCTCCTCCCTCTCTGTCCCCCAGGGGGTGATGTCTGACCATCTGGCCTACCTTCAGCAAGAATCCCATTGGGTGCTCAGCCAGAGTCCCCCTTACCCCTGATGTTTCCTCTTAGTAGTTTTCTATCCACTGACCCCCCCCACTCCACTCCTTAGTTATAACCCACCACTTCCTCTTCTATTTGGGATTGGGTCCAATCTCTCTTCCCACTGCAAGACTCCTTCTACTTATCTTGATACCTCCCCGCCCTGAATAAAGTCCTCCTTGCTTGATGAACAATCTTTTCTTTAGCAGTGGTCCTTAGTCCAGTGGGTCCCCGGCAGGGGTCTGTCCTGGGGTCACTCAGCTTCACCCTGCACATACAGGCTGTTCTCTGATGTGCGTTGGGTGGACTTGGGTGGGAGAGACGGGATACCCCGGTTCATTCTGGAAAGCTGCAGGCTGACCCCTCCACTGTCACTCCCACTCCCAGCCCGGGTCCAGGGCAAATGCGGGATGTTGGGAATGGGCCCAGCTCTCACCTGTCCTCCGTCTCCCCCTCCAAGTCCAAGGCTTCATGGCTCCCTGCCAGGTGCCCAGAGTCCAGGGGGGCCAGGTCATAGTTGAAGTTGTAAGCAGAGGCTGGCGTCGGCTGCTCTGGAAAGAAGGGACTTAGTAGGTCAAGGGCGCTGGAGGGGGAGGACTTGAATGGCAGACAGCCCAGGCCAGAGGAGTGGGGGTAGATTAACGGCCCAGAATAACAGACAGAAAGTGAGAGGTCACGAGAGGGGGTAAGGGACACCGAGATCAGAGATGAGGAGATTCAGAAAGGCACAAAATTAGGGTGGGGTGCAGAGAGACTTAGCAAGACTGAGAAGGAGATGCGAAGAGATGCAGATGTCAAGAAACTGAGATTGGGGAAGACAGGAAGCCAAAGGAACAGAGAGATGGAGGCCGGGGGAGAGCTGCAGGGGCCACAAATAGGGGGGAAGCTGAGGAGACGGGAGAGAGACAGAGGGAGCTGGGGTCAGGAGCGGGAGGAGAGACACAGACCCCTTGGGGGAGGGGGAGGAAGTGAGGGACTTTGAGTTGGGAGGGGCGCTGTAGGGAGAAGAAAAAAGTTCAGTGGGAGGAGAGTTGTTTGTGTGTGAGGCGGGAGACACAGGCATGCAGGAACCAGGAGTGTGGGTAGGGAGGCCTTGTTTAACCGCCACAAAAGCAGGGGCTGCTCAGCCAGGCGGTGACCAGAGGGAAGGGCATTGAACAGGAGAGGTGATGCAGGACCCGGTGGACGAGGTGATGGAGAGAAGATAATGTGATGGAGAGAATAAAGTGTGATGGAGAAGATGGGGTGAAGCACCCTGGGGGCGAGGATTGGATCCCCAAGGCCGGGCGCGGGTGGGTCCTCACCGAGGGCGCAGCGGCCAGGGGGCGCGGGCTCCAGCCTCTCGCGCCCGCGGCAGGCGGCCTCCTGCAGAAGACAGGCGCTGGCATACACGACACCGTCGGAGCCGCACACCGGGTCCCCGCCGGCGCCACAGTCGCGAGCGCAGCCACAGCGTGTGACTGTCTCTCCCTCTTCCAGGGCGGCCGCAGGGCCCCGCTCGCCAGGAGACCAGCCTAGCGGAGGAGACGAAGTCGGTAGGGCCCAAGGAACCGCACCCTCCTCCCCGCCCCATCGCTCCCCCGCTCCCCCGCTCCCCCTTCCCCGCCTGTGTCTCTCATCCGGCCTGGGTCGGGAACAGGTCCCTGAGGGTCTGGGAGCACCCCCACCCAAGTGTGGGGACTGGACCGCGGCCGTTCCCCACACTTGGGGGAGGCCCCGAGCCTTGACCTACTGTAATTTCTTTCAAGTATTTCCATAGTACTTACTAAATTTTAAAATCTTTTTAAATTTAAATTTAAAAGCAATCTAAACTCATTTCAGTAAGTTCGGAAAACAAAGAAAAGGGCCTGGGGGTACCCTCAGCCCCTGGCAGCTACTCTGCGATCACGGGGAGGGCCCCGCAGTCTCCACACACTCAGGATTGTGGGGGAGGGGGAGGCAAGGGCTCTCTTCTGAGCCTCCCTCTGCTACCCTGCCCGCCCCCACCCCCGCTAAGACCCGCCCCGCCGTGCCGGACGCACCCTTGACCGAGACCCGTCCTCCTCCGCCAGGCCAGTCCCTTTCCCCGCCCCGTCTCAGCTCCGAGCGTATGGCGCTCCCTGACGCCCGCGGGTGGGGTCGGGGTGGCGGCCGGGGCAGTGGCCCCGCGCACTCACCGGGGCCCTGTGCCGCGGAGCGCTCCACCTCGTTGCACTCGGGACCCGCGCACAGCTCCCGGGCGAGCGGGCTGTGCGCGCTGACGTTGTAGAAGCGTGTGGCTTCAAAGGCTGCAGGAGGAGGGGGACCGGTGACCATGTGACGGGGTGACAGGGTGAAGGGCCGAGCTGGGGTGCGAGAGGGCAGCGCGGGCCTACCAGGCTCATAGTAGTCGTACACGGAGACAGGCAGTGCGGATGTCCTCCCCACGACGTGCTCGCGGAGCGCGCGGAACCCTATGCACGTCAGGCACCGGCTGGGGACCTGCCGGGCGGCAGGCGGCTCAGGCTTGGCCGAAGCCACTAGGCCCGGGGCCTGAGCTCTGGCCTCCATGCTCTGCGGCACCCCAAAGCATGGGCCCAGAACTGGCTGATTTCAGGGTACCCAGGAGGTGTGAAACACAGACACCTGCCCCCATTTCAGTTCCTTGGGTCCTTCCTTCCCCTCTAGGAAAATATCTCAGCTGGGTTTTCAAGGCTCCCACTCCTGCAGCAGGGGCCCTTCCGTGTGTCTGGCATTTAGTACATTCACAGTGTTGTGTAACCATCACCTCTAGTTCCAAAACATTTTCATCACTCCAAAGGAGACCTCGTCCTCATTAGCAGTCACTCCCCCCACCCCCTACCCCATCTGCTGGCAACCACCAATCTGCTTTCTTCCTCAACGGATTTGCCTGTTCTGGACAGTGTATATCAATGAGATCACATATTGTGTGCATTTTCGTATCTGGCCTCTCTCACTCAGCATGTTTTCGAGGTTTAGTGCTTCACTCCTTTTTATGCCTGAATACTATTCCACCCACTCCCAACTTTTCCCACCAAAACCAGCTGGCTGAGGCACACTGCCATCAGCCAGCCATACCAGCTCTGCCTGGATTGACTTTCCCAGGTTTTTCTTTTTTTTTTTCATGGTATGAGTTGGAGGAATCATACTGGGTCATGACAGCTGTGCCCTCACTAATCTGGGTTCTGAGGAGGTCTCTGCCCACCGCCCCCGGCCAGCAGTACCTCATCAAAGTAGAAGAGAACTCTGCGTCCAGCCACCTCATACCTCTTCAGCTCCACGTGCTGGTCAAGGAGCAGCTGGCGAGGAAGCCAGAGAGGTCAGGGTCTGCTGGCTTCTCTGCCCCGAGTGCTTCCTCCCCCTTCCCACCCGATGTCTGTGGGGCCCACACTGGTCAGTGGGAAGCAGGCCCAAGGAAGCTGAGGCCCCAGAAGCTGAGAGTTTTGCCCATTGTCATCAACAAGTCCCCATTGCATGAGTCCAGGGGATGGCCATCAGCTGTCCTCAGGTCCTGCTGGCCCCCCAGCCCAGAAGAAGTCACCTAAGGCTGGTTACTCCCATTCTAAGCACCCGCCTCCCTGCTCTTCCCTGCAGCCTCCTCTGATCCAGATCCAGCCCCAGCCCAGGCCAGGCCTCCCTGTCACCTGTTCCTGCCTCACCTGCACCATGCGACTACCACTCCCCCGGCCCACCTTTTTTCATTTTTTTGACACAATACCCTTCTCTTGCCCCAGAGCCTCTATGCTGGTCACCTGCTTCCCCTGATGCCCAGCCCAGCCTCCCTGATCACCCCCACCCCAGGACAGGCCCCACTATCCTGCTTCGCCCTCCCCACACTGTATACCTCCTCGGGACCAGGCAAGACAGCCTCCCACTTTGTGCACCGCTCCCCACAAAAGGGGACATAAAACTGGTCTGTCTTGAAGGAAGTCTGCTGAAGACCTCCACTGCAAGGATAACAGTCAGGTGGCCCAGTGGGAGACTCACCTGTCTGAGAGCCTCCACCCCACCCCACCCACCGCTCCGCAGGTGGCCGGCTCAAAAACACCAAATTTGCCCAGAAAAGAAAAAAATAACCGACTCATTTTATGAAGGTCTGGGAATTTGCAATCTGGGATGGACTGCGAGCCAGAGAACCCCACCTGGCTCCTGACTGCGGGCGCTGCCTCACCTGCTCCAGGCTCTCCATGTCCACGCGGAAGCCCGACAGCAGGGGCACCTCCAGGACAGCCATGTTGGAGGACCCTGCATGCAGCCACCTTCCAATGAGAGGAGAGCCAGTCCTTGAACTCAAGCCCTGTGGTGGAATTCATGACCCCTCTGCCCCACAACCCCCACACAGCTGACATCCTGCCCTGGGCCTGGCTGGCAGGCCATCTGCACACATGTGGTTTGCTGAGTCATCAGTCAGCCCATTTCACAGCTGAGACACTAAGGCCATAAGGAGAGGGCCTTGCTGCGGGTTCTGGGCCATGTTTTGTCCCTAAGCCCATGCTGTGCCTCCCGCGTGGGAGACTAGGTGACTAGGGAAACCCAGTCATTCTCCAGTGTCATCCCTCAGTGTCCCCATCTGTAACACAGAGTGTGGTAATTGGCCTCTTGGGCTTGCTACATGCCAGGCCCTCCCCTGTGCTGGGTGCTGGAGGAAAGCTGACATTCAGAGAGGAACCTGAAGACTCTGGGGCCCCAGGGAATGGGGTGGCCAAAGCTGGGGGGCAGGCTTCCTGCAGGGTGAGGCCTGAGTGAGCCCATATCTGGATGGCACACAGTGAGTTTTTTTTAACATATATGAGGGAAGAAAAAAGGTGTCCCCAGCAGTCGTGATGGGGCCAGATAGTTGGGGCCAGTCTAGCTGTTTCCTGCTCCCCTGCCCTATTGAATTGACAGCAGACTGAGGGTCAAGGTCGGGGCAGGTGCCTAGAAGGGCTGTGGCTGCTGTGGCAAACACCCACCTTTGGGTCCCCAAACCATCACCATGGCAACAGCCATCTTCATGGGCAGCTGCACACGCCTCCCTGAGGACCCACTGTGGCCCAGACCTGCGGTCACTCTCAAGAAACCAAGTCTGGAGCTGGTTCATCATTCAGGGGCCACAAACAGCCACCCCACTGGCCCGCCTGCCCCACTGTCACTGGGGAGTGCTGCATCCATTCAGAAGGTTCATTTTCTTCACTCATATCAAAAACCATCTGTCATGTCACTAACATTAAGCTTTTTTATTGTGATGTAAATGCCTGACATTAAACTTTTGATTGTGGAGGCATCTATTTCAAAGACATTGGTCTCAAATGAACTTTTGCCAGCTGTATGACATAGCTTCTAGATAAGGAGCCAGGCTGCCCTCAACCATGGAGGTCCCCTTTCAGAAAGCCCTGGGTGACCGATATAACTGACTGCTTGAATGACCCTGATTCTCCCTTCTCACACCCTAATTCCCACTCATGTTAACCCTAGATACCCCAACCTTGGACTCCAATAAAGGCAGAACCCCAGGTGTGTGCTTTTTCTTTCTCTCTTCCCACAACTTCGTTGTGTGGCCCCAGGCATGCTGTGTACCCTCCAGGACCTGTGAGTAATAAACCTTGATTTTTGTTCCCTGATGGCTGTGGCTGAGATGCATCCTACGATCGCAAGAACCTCAAGAGCTGGTGGAGCCTGTCCAGCCTGTCAGAGAAATGTCCGTGGGGCTGGCCGCAAGTGGCTGGGCCCAGGTGAGCGCCCCAAGAATTCACAGCTGCTGTATTTCACTACTGATGATAGACTGGGACCGACACAAAACACCACCCCCTAAGCACAGGGCAGATGGCCTTACCTGGTACACACCTCCAGGGTCACCTGGTAGTCTTGGCGATGCTGGTCAGCAGCTGGGTCATCATCATCCGCCGAGGAGGCTGGGGCTGGGGGCTGGGGCTGCTCAGCCTCAGGCTCCCGGAGGCTCATGAGCAGCTGGAAGGCCGGCTTGGCCACCGGGTCTGGCACGTTATAAGTGACGTCAATCTGGGGGATGTGGGAGGACCGAGGCTTAGGGGCCCTCCAGGTGGAGGAGGGAGAGTCAGAGTAGGGGAAGGTGGGGGACAGCCCACTGATGGTGACAGTGACATCAGTGACAGTTCCAAGAACTATTTTTCTATTTAGCCTAGAAACAGCCGAAGCAGGTATATATCCAACCATTATCCCATTTTTATGCATCTCAAGCCCAGGTCTGTCTACCTCCAGGGCTCTCCCTCCTTTCCACTGTGCTGTCTGAACTCCCATTTCAGAGATGGGAAGGCTGAGGCTGTGAGGGTCTCCAGGCAGACTTGCCCTTTCCCTATTAGCCAGAGCCCATGAGGCCAGTCTGCTCCAGCCCAGAGCTCAGCTAAACCCTAGGACCCAGTGATGAAGGGGCTATGGTGAGGGCCAAGCCTAGGCAGTCAAATAGATCTTCCTGGGGGAATCTCATGCCCAAGGGAACATGTGGTCACCTGCCTTGGGCCCTGCCTTGGGCAGGGTGGGCTGCATATTGGAAGCTGATAGTCTGCCCTGGGGCCTCTCATGCACACGCATCCACCCCACACAGCCTGATCCAATGCTGAGCTTGGAGCCCTGACCGGCCCCTCCCGGGGTCCTAGTTTCCAGATGCCACTGTGTCTGCTCCCCCTGCAGCCTCACCTGCATCAGGCAGCAGCCTTCACCCTTGGCGCTCACAAACAGCCCCGTAGGGAGGCTGGGGATCTGGGGAGAGAAGACGCCGTGATTCCCCCACAGACACACGTGGACAGGCAGGCAGCTGTCCCCCACCCCCAGCCCTGGGAACACACACCGCCGCTGTCTGCAGAACCCTCTGGTTGGCCCTGTGCAGCTCGAAGGTCTCCTGGTAGTCCAGGTTGGTGGAGGCCAGGGAGACGGTGAGGTTGACACCGCCAGCGTAGGACAAGATGGCATACTCTGCCAAGGCCTGCAGAGCTACGCAGGTGTCCTGGGGACAGAAGGGAGGCTGCTCTCAGCCCCAGGACCGGGCTGGCCAGTGGTCCCTCTGTCCCTGTTTTAGGAGATCTGGCCCATGTCAAGGGCACCACGGATTCTCTCTAGAGGCCAGGGACCTATGAGACTGGAATGGAGAGCTGACCCGATGCAGGCACCCTTGGACCTGGGGCCCTACCTAGACAGTGGGTGGGCATCTCCACGGAGGCAGGGCTGGCTCCCTGTCTCAGAGCCAAATACAACTAACTGTCCCTCAGGCCTTCTCTTAGACTTCCTGTCCCCAGGGGCTGCAGACAAGGGGCTTTCCTGGGACTTGAAACACTGGTGGCCCAGAGCCTGGATCATAGTGGCCCCTCCCAGACCCAAGCCACTCCCTCTGGCCCTGCCTGGCTCACCTGAGTGGAAGAGAAGCCCCCAAGTGCGTTCCGCTGCTGGGACAGCCACTTCACCACAGGCAGGGCAGTGGCCACGTCGCCCAGGAGTGTGTAGGTCAGCAGGGCGTAGGCGGTCATTTCTATCTCGGCTGAGGCCACTGCAACGGAAGAGGCAGCTGAGGCCCTTTCAAGGCCAGGACCCAAAACCCAGCTCCCAAAGCAGGCAGCAGGGGAGGGGCAAGCAGTACCTGCCTGAGAGACCCCATCACTGAAGCTCAGGAAGGCATCCTTGTCCCCATCCCGGGAACCCGTCAGGCTCCAGTGGGTGACTCCATCTGTAAGGCCAGGACAGGTCAGAGGCCACACTCCACTCCATGCTCAGCCTGTCATCCCACGGTGGGCATCAGTGCATACGGTCTCAAGAAGAGACCCCAAGACTGGACCCCAGTGGGAGAAGGGTACCAGGAGATGGCTGAGACTGGAAAGGCCCTGGGACTCTGTCTCAGATCTGCAACTGTGTGACAGTCCAGACCCTCCTGCATCCCTGGCAAACATCTCTAATCAATGGCCTCCCTCCTGGCTAAGCTCTGATGTGTCTCCAGGTGTCCCCGCTTAGTGCCCATGAAGTCACTCCCCACTTGCAAAGGCGCCAAGGATTCTGAGCTCATGGGAGCTGTAAAAGGCCCTCAAAGCCAGCTAGAAACCAGCCACCCCCACATCCTGTCCTGAGCATTTAGTCCCGAATAGACACCACCCTCCAGGTGGTTGGTTTCAGAATATTCCTTTTTTTTCCCCCCAACGCTTCAGGTGATGTCTTAATCAGAAAAGCTGGATGGAAACTCAGCCCTAATGCAGCAGCTGGGAATATGGGGGATGGGCAAGGCCAGGGGCTGGTAGGCGGGGACTCAGTTTGGGTGCACTCAGAGAAGTCATAGCTTAGCGACTGGGGCTCTCCGAACACAGTGGGGTCATTTTGTAGTTGAGGATTCTGACACTCTGAAGATGGAAAAGCTTTCTGAAGCTCGCTCAGTGATGGGGGCAAGGTGGAGGCCAGCCAAAGTCCTCCCCTGCCTCCCAGCAGCCTGCAGCGGATGGTTTCCAGGAAGCCTGGAGGAGACTCTGCCGGGAATCCCTGAGCACTGTCCTCTCTGTTGAGAGAGGTCAGTATCCCCTATTTCACAGGGGAAGAAGGTGACATTCTGGCTTAAACCACATCATTAAATGAAGCCACTAGGAGGTGCAATAATAAATAATATAATAAAATAAAGCGAGCAAAAGATGTCTCCTTACTCTATGCATGTGCTCACAAGCTGCTTCCTGGGGCCCACAGTGGGCGGGCCCGGCACTGTGGCTGCTGGGGTGGCAGACGGGGCCACCTACCCTGAGTGATGGCCAGGCTGCGGAGCTTTCGCAGGGCTGCGGGGAACACGGGGCTACGGAGCAGGGTCAGTGCGTAGGCGGTCAGGGCACTGACGTAGGGGTCCGAGACCAGGGCCACGCTGGACTCCAGGAAGTGCTGGGCTCTGGCAATGGCAGCCGCCTCCTCCTGTGGAGTGGGTGGGAGGTGGAGCCCTGGGAACTGCCCTGCCCTGCCCACCACCCACCACCCACCTGCAGATTCCCCGGCATGTCTGGGAGAGCGCTGGACAGCCTGCAGCCCCTCGCTTTGCATCCTTCTGGGGCTCCCATCACCTGCAGCCCCGGTTTTCAAATCCCCATCCCCTTTCTTTTATGTTGGCACCAACTTTTCCCAAAGTCTGAGCATAGCAGATCAACCCAGAGAAGCTCTGGGAAAAACAGGCAGAGCCCCGGCCCCCCACTCCACCCCACTTTATCGCCAAGCTGGCTTCTAAGTCATACTGCTCAGGCACTCCTCGTCCTTCAGGCCTCAGCTCAGCTGTTGCCTCCTTCAGGAAGTCCACCAACCCTGATCATGCTCGGCCCCACCCCAATGTGGAGGACAGAAACACAGTCCACCATGTAGTGATGGGCTAATTCAGGGAAGCTGCCCAATAATAATGGTTACATGGAAAAATGGGTGATTAGAAATATTAATAAGTTTAGCAACTGAGCAATGGTGTTCCTGTGGGCACCGGTGGAGCCAAGGAATTAAGGTGACTCTGCTTTAGGATCGCAGAAAGAAGCTTCTCCCAAAGCTTTCCATCTTTAGATCAGGACACAGTGTGGAACTGCCGCAAAGGTGCGGTGTTGAGATGTGCCACATGCCTTCCAGGTCACGTGCCAGGAATGACAACAGCCGGTGACCCAGACCCTAGGCCTGGCCCACACAAGGCCTGTAGGGGAACCCACACACTTATTCCTCCAGCCAGATCTCCCGGGCCCCTCTGTGCTCACCTCTGAGGCCGTACCCATCTCCAGGAGTGCAGCCACCACGTAGGCTGTCAGTGGGACTGTGCCATGGATGCCGCCCTGGAAGAGGATGCTCAGGCTTCACCTGGAGCCAGAGGGGACGGCCCCCACCACACAGCCCCCAGCAGCACCAGGAGCAGGCGGGGTGGGGCCAAGGCACGGAAGGAGGACCAAGAAGCAGCCGGAGAGGCTGTTAACCTGGATGTCCTTGTTCAGAATCCTGCCCACTGCTGGGAAGGAGCCGTCCGCCCGCTGTTGCCGGATAATCCAGCCCTTGGCGGCCACCAGTTCTCGTGGGTCAATAAAGATGAAGCTGCGCGCCTGCGCGAAGGACTTCAAGACAAAGGCCGTGAGCCTGAAACAGGATCAGGAGGGGACAGGAGGTTGCAGAACAGGTCCCCTGCAGTGTGCCCCCAGAGGGATTGTGGTATGCTCCCTGCATTGCCCCAAGCCTCTGCTTCCTCATCTATAAGATGGGAGGGTCCAGTCTGCCCTCGCAGAGCTGTTGAAAGCACTTGATGGAAGTATGTGAGCACCTAGCTAGCCCGATGATGGAGCAGTTTACCTGTCTGGATCCTCCCAGCCCACCGGTACCCAGGTCTGTTCCTTGCCTGGCACTCACAGCCTTTCTATGATCTGGTCCAGTCCCACCTCCCCCTGCCAGGTGTAGGAGACTTTCCTTTTTGCCCTTCCACAAGCTTCCCCCGAAAGATCCCCAGTCTTGCTGAGAGATCCCAGGTCTTGCTTGGGAACTGGCAGCCAGGTGCCTTGGATGCTTGCACCCCTCTGTGGCCCTAGCCAGCCACGGTTATGGGCATTCCAGTCCCCAGGCCTGCTCATGGCTTTGGAATGGGCACATGAGATGATGCTGAGAGCAGCTGCAGCCATTTGCCACCACAAGGGAAGCAGCCACCCTTTACTCCCTAAGGAGTCCATAGGGAGTAAAGGGAAAAGCCAGGGCCCCTGATGCATTGTGGGGCTGCCAGACCAGCCAGCCCAAAGCCTGCCTGCCCAGCACTGCGGTGTGAACTGACATTCAGAATTGCTTTTCAGACAGTTTTCTGCTGCTTGCTTCAGTTACTCCATCCAAGCCCTG
>NW_011888907.1:4430902-4432747 GCF_000151845.1 Pteropus vampyrus | reverse complement strand
TAGAACTGGGACAGTGGACGGGCTGCTGGGGGATGGGAGGCTGGGCAGGTCACCATACCTGAACCCCTCTGGAGACAAGCAAGTGACACTGAACACTGCAGAGCTCAGCCAGGCGTGTCCCCATTCCCCTGGCACTGTGGCTGTGCAGTGGACACCGTTGGTTTAAGGCAGAGCAGTCTCCATGCTCACAGCTGCTGCAGGTGCCACCAGGTTGGTATTTTGGGAGAGGGAGGCCCCCTGGGGATAGCTGGGGGTGCCCCGTAGTCTCCGTAAGCTCCAAATCCATGATGATGCCACAAACTGCCATGGTCCGAGGACCCAAGGGAAAAAAATCCAGGTGGACCCTGTCCCCTACTGGACTCTCTCTGCCTTGGTCACCCCCAAAATCAGAGGGAGCTGCTTTGCAAGGGAAACTAGGCTCCAGGACACTACTCCCATACACTCCGACCCAGGCCTCAAGACAGCGGTCTGGCCTGCCTCAGCCCAACCCTTCCTGCTCAGAGTCACCCCCACTTCCAGGTCCAGTGGGCTCTGAGGAGGCCCAGAGTGCCCAGGACGTGCTCCCGAGGGGCCGGAGAGCAGAGGCTCAGTTCCCGGTGCTGTGGCAACAAGAGCACCTGTCGCCACCACTCCCGCCACATCCAGGGCCGGCGAGCCTCCTGCACTCATCCCTCCGAACCCTGGGGCTGGCACCACGCTGCCCCTATTTCCCAGGCAGGCTCCTTTTCACCCTGGGAATCAGGCCCTGAGAGTCCTGGCCTCGCTGTGCTGGACATGAGGCCGTGGCTGCAGGCTGGGGAGCCTCTGTGGCAGTGCCAGGAGTGGGGACTCACCACATGCTTCCTGATGCATCCCGTTCACCAAAAGCACTGTAGGAACCATCCTGATGTTTGTAGGTCAGCTGCCGCTGGTAGCCTGTGAGGCAAGCAGAGGGAACAGCACCCTCCTGAATGGTCTAGCCTGAGCCAGCCAACGTCCTACCCTGGGACCCCCAAACGATGCCACCGTATCCACATCTGGAATCCTTGAAACTGTCCCACGCTACATCTAGGGTCCTTGAAACCGCCCCATACCACATCTGAGGTCCTTGAAACCACCCCATACCACATCTGGAGTCCTTGAAAACATCAGGAGTGGCTGAAACCTCTGTTTTCCTGATGGCCCCCCTCTGTGACTCCTGGTCAAACACCGGCCCTCAGTCCTGCCTGGTGGTTAGTGAAATGCACCATCTTAACGCCCTCTGTACCCGGGGGGTGGGGGCTGCTCTAACCACTGGAGCCAGGGCTTGGTATGCTCAGAGAACAGAAGGTGCCAGGGTGGCCAGAGCAGGGGAACAAGCGGGCCGGAGGCGGAGAGGTCAGTCAGGCAGCCCCCGGGGCCTCCATGCTGGGTGTTTTTTAGTGTGAGGGCAGCAGGGGGCATGGGCCGCATGAGCCCTGAAAGTGATTATGAACCAACACGTCCTGAGACCCAGCCATTCCACTCCAGCGATATTCAGACAGGTCATCATCTAGCCCACAAACGGGACGGTTCACAACAGCGCCGTTCTAAACGTCCTGCTCCCGTGGCCGTGCACAGACATGGTGACTGTCTCACAGCAGCGGGGGCGAAAGGACCACAGATTCCCTCAGCCTAGTGGGTGAGTCTTACAGACAGAGGGTGGGGTGGGGACACACCGCGCATGCCACGGTATAGGGCACCGAGAGCAGCAGAGCTAATTGGAGCCGCTGAGGGCGAGGGAGTAAACCCGGAGCCGACTCCAACAGAGGCGTCAAAGGGAATTTTTCTTTTTTCTAAATGTTTTTTATAATGTTACTATATTGCTCTTATTGTTTAAAAAATCTA
>NW_011888907.1:4422447-4429267 GCF_000151845.1 Pteropus vampyrus | reverse complement strand
GTTCTGGATGTCTGCCTCTCTTACCAAGACCCCCAGGACCCCCGCTCCCCACCCTGTACCTGGCTAACTTCACCTGGCCTTTTGGTCGTCTTTGTACATTGCCCCAAATCCACTGCCTCCAGAGTTTATCACCTGGCCCTTGGGGTTACCCTACACAGGGCTTGGACTGGGTAGGTATAGACCTGCCTTCTTGGCCAGACTGGGAGCCCCTCTAGGGCGGGATTGGGGTCATTTCTGGGCCTGCCCCAGAGCCCGGCACAGAGAAGGCACTAGAAGCTGCTTATCAGGTAAGTAGGTGTGTGGCTGGAGGCCCCAGGGGCACAGGTCTGCAGCAAAGCCCAGTGTGAGACTGAGTCTGGAATGGCTACCTTGCACTTGGGCTCGTGCCCCCATCCTCCCCAAGCCAGGCTGTGGGGCAGACACACCTATGATGGAAGCAGTTGCCCGCTCAGACCCGGGGATGGCGCCGTGTGGGACCCCCAGGGTGAAGGCCTCACTGTAGCTCTCGTCTACCTCCATCTTCCTCCAGATGCGAAACTCGCCCATGGAGCCCCAGCCAGTGGAGAAGCCAATGAACTGAACCTCTGGTGCCCTGGGGAGGGTCCAGGCCATGATGACAGACTTGTTGGATGGCTCTGGACCGTAGCCAACCTGGAAAAAGAAGCCAGGGCTGCTGGGTGCTGGAAGGAAGCATGCAGTGGCGCTCAGGATGCAGTGACACAGGATAAAGGGCCATGATGGGAGAAACTAGATGTCACTGCATCCATTAAGTGGCCAACAGAGACAAAAGCATGGTATCTGCGGGTTCCAAAGTGACCTGGTTCCCTAGAACCTCTAGGCCTTTGCACATGCTATTCCCTCTGCCTAGAACATCCTCCTCTCTGGTTTGCCTGCTGAACTCCTATTCATACTTCAAAACCCAGTTCGGTTATGTCCTTCCAATAGGAAGCTTTGTTAGCTGCTCTTTCTCTAAGTCCCTTCCTCTTAGCTCAGAGTGTTCCCAGCCCCCTATTTTCTTTCTCCCTGGCCACCTACCACCCCTCAGCTCCCCGATCCCTAGGCGCTCCCTCTGCCACAGCTCTCTGCCACGTTCTTTTTGTAAGAAACTCCAGGAAGACTGTGAGCGACTTGAGATGGTGCCCTATATTTACTCTCCCTCCTGCCTGTTCCCCGCATCAGACCCGGACACAGCAGAAAGCAGCAAATGTCAGAGGACCACGAGGTTCCCATGTCCACCCCGGGCAGCCCAGCCATGCCTGGATACGCCCGCCACGCCAGCTGATCCAGAATGTTCTGAACTCATCCCAGGAGAGGATCTTGGCCGTGTGCGAGCTGGCCACAGGCTCACCCATCTTGCTGGTAGAGATCCAGGACCTGGTGTTCTGGTGTCCCCCCAGGACGATCTCGATCATGCCCGCCGTGTCCTGGGGCCCGGGGGACAAGGCCACACGGGCGTCATTGTGGGCTCGCACAGCCATGTCGAAACGGGTGAGGTGCTGTGGCCGCTGCACATACTGGAACTCATACTTGTTGGGTGTGGAGATATGGACTCTCTCTGGACAGAGGGAAGGAGAGAGGGTATTGTGGGGGCACCTAGAAAATGGGGACCACGGGGGACCTGTCTCACTGTGGCTGGGCCAGCAGCTGCAGGAAGCATGGCTGCTGGCTTAATGACAGCTGTGCCAATAGCACAACGAAGAAAAAATGCTCACGGGAATAAATCCTACAAAAGATACACCACCTGTGTACTGGAAACTGCGAAACGCTGCTGAAACTAAAGAAGACCTAACTCAGTGGAGAGCTAGACCACGTCCATGCGTCAGAAGACAATGTGGCCGTGATGTTAATTATCCCCCGAGTGATTAACAGATGCCATGCAATCCCAATCAAAATCCTAGCGGGGTCTTTGGAGAAACTACAAAGCTGATTCCAGAATTTATATGGAAGCAGAAAAGACCTAGAAGAGGCAAAAATAAAGAAGAACCAAGTTCGAGGACTCACCCCACCTGACACTGAGATTTACTCGAAACCTACAGAAATCACGACAGTGTAGTTTTGGTGTCAACATAGATAAGTGCCCAATGGAAAAGAACAGGGAGTACCCAAATGGACCCACGCAGGTACGAACAACCGACTTTCAACACCGCTGCAGAGATAATTCCATAGAGAAAGGAAAACTTTTTCGAGAAATGGTGCTCAACAACTGGCTATGCAGAAAAATGAACTTTGATTCATCCCTTGCATGGTCTCCGAAAATTAACCCAAGATGGGACATAGCCACTTTATAAAAGTAAAACCCGAAACTGTAGAACTTTGAGAAGAAAACATAGGATTTGGCAAAGGTTTCTTAGACAAATCAACAGCAAAGTAATCCACAAAAGGAAAAACTGGACATCAATCAAAATAAACAACTTCTGTCTTTGAAAGACACTATCAAGAGAATGAAGACAAGCCACATTTGTAAAATGGTTTATCTGATTAAAGGACTAGTATGCAGAATATATATTCATGTTGAATGCCTTGGCAATGGGGAGGTGGTTAACCTGAGGGGTGGACATCACCCAGGGACTCCAGATCCTACGCTCTGCCTCCTGGCAAAGGCCCCTGGATGGCAGCCAGGTGCCCAGCTTGGCCCAAGCTCCAAGCTGGACTGCTCCTAAGGCAAGACCTAGATGAGGAAGGGACAGAACCTCCCATAGGCAACCCACGCTCACGTCATGTTTCACCCAGCATTTCCCCGACCCCACTAAGGCAGAGGCATGGATGGCCCTTCTCTGGCCACTTCGCTCGCTGGGCACGCTCTGTACCTATTTCCTGTTCATGGATCATGTGCAGGTATAATGTCAATTTCAGAGGGATTGAGGTGGACCCCAGATCCCACACCCTCTGGAGCCCATTAATTTCCCATGTCCTCCTCTGCTACGCCAGTGTTCTGGGTCTCCTTCATTCCCTTGACGTCACTCTAAGATCTCCCTTCCCAGGATGCTGCGCTCCTCACCCTAGGGCCCTGAGTTCAAGGACGCCACCCTCCTCCTGACTGCCGTCTATTTTCTCTTTGACACCTGCAATCTACAATCTCGTTCACTCACTTCCTGCATAACGGATGCCCGGCCCCCACTCTGGCTATGGTTGTCCCCAGACAGGACATCTCAGTTCTCTGCTACTGGGTCCTCAGCCCCCAGGGACTGTGGGTGTCTACTTGGCAGCAGAAGAGCTGCAATAGTGCAGGGGTAAGGGCTGAAGTCCTCGGAGGGGTGGGCCCGGGGACTCACCATTGGGACAGAAGAAAGCACTGTAGGTGTACGTGTGGGGGGCTCCTTCGGGCTGAAACGGAGAAACAGGGAGAACTGAGTGTTGGCGGGCAGTCAGCGCAGGGGGGCAGTCGCCCTCCCATGGCAGTGGCTCTGATTCTGGACCCTGCGGGGTGATGCCAACATTGCAGGTGCACAGAAGGCTGGGCTATCCATCTCCCAGGCCCAGGTGAGGAAACGGAGGCTCCCTCCTCCTTCCTCTAGTTAAAGGAATTCTTCGACCGCTCTTGGACTTGTCATGCTCCTCTCATCCCCGCCGGCCCCCCTGGCTACCCCATTTGTTTCCGTTCCCAGCCCAGCTTCTCCCTCTGGGCAGAGAACACGATGACACAAAGGCTGCAAGGACCTGAGGCCCCATCTGATGTCCTCGAACACCGAGAAGGGGATGCCTGAGTCTGCAAAGGACGGGCTCTCTGTCCCACTGTCTGTCCCATACAACCCCTGTCTCCTGTCTCTTCCATCCATGCTCCTGTTTCTGCCCCTTCCACAGATCTTCCCCAAAGAATAGAAGGCAGCAGCTTGTTCTCTTAAAAGGGAGCACCTGGAATTACACCCAATATGCCTCTCGAGAATTTGGTGTGATCAGCACAGCCCCATGGGGCTCTCATCTTTCAATACTTCTTTTACATCACCAAACTGGTAAGGTGGAGCCACACTTCCCTGCAGCTCTAGCGAGTCCCAGGCCACTTCGCCACAGCTGGCTCTGTGCTGTGGAGAGGAGCTGGATGCCGCGATCCTATGGCGAGGCCGTCCGCTCACCTTCCCTGAGCCCCAGAGGGACCATGGGATCTGCCCTGGCCCTGGCTCAGGAAGGGACCGGACGCTCAGGCTGGGCTCTCAGGGAATCAGGCCCTGGCAAAGCACTCCGAACGAGGGTGTGCGCTTACCTCAACCATCACGCTGCGCCTGATGTGGTCCCTCCCGATGGGGACCCTCCTGTCAGTGTAATTCTCCTCCGGGTGCTTGATGGACTTCCCATCCCGGCAGCAGCTTATTTCTCCATAAGCTAGGGCTTTGGCTGCAGAGATGTGAATGCTCAGTACTGCTCTCAGAACACAGAGCTGTCCTGTCCCCCACCTTCGTACCAGGTGTGCATATGTGCATATGCATGTGTGTGTGCAAGCTGCAGGTGCATGTTTGTTCATGCATTTGTGTGCTCATGTTAGTATGCACGTACATGGTTATGCATGTATGTATTTGCATGGTGTGTGCATGTATGCATGCATGTATGCATGCAGGTGCATGTATTTACATGTGCATGCATATGTGTGCATCGGTATACTAGTATTTGTGTGTGCATGTTTGTGATGCATCTGTGTTTGCATTGGTTTGGCATCTTAAGAGCCTGGCTCTCCCCGGGTAAGGCCTCAGGCTCCACCCCCAGAGGCCGCCTCCCCCTACCTCCAGACTCTTCCCTCCGGCCTGCTTCCCCAACTGCTGTCCTGTCTCTCTCCTGACCTCACCTGCTGCTCCACCTACCCCTTGCCTGTGCCTATGGTCAGAGCCTGGGCCCCTTGGTGACCTAGAGGGTAGGTGCCCAGAGAAGCACCAGGCCCTCACCTGTGATGTTGCTGAGCCCCAGGTCGCTGAAAGACAGAACCACCCAGGTGGGCTTGGTCTCCCCGGGGGCCAGGCATATCTTCTTGGTCAGATGGCGTTTGCCAGGATGCCCGACAAACCGGATGCCCTTGGGCACCGAGATCTTCACGTACACCTGCAGAAGGTGGCATGTACTCATGGTGCCTGGAATCTGAGGCCTCCCAGCACATCCCACCACCCAGAATCCACCACCCGCCTGTCAGCCCCCTCCAAAAGCCATGCCCTCCATGGGAGGCCCCCTTTCCAGTTTCAATCAGAACCAATACTCATCATTGTCCTGCTGAGAGTTCTCTTCTTCCCTCAGCCCCCCAAATGCCACAGGTCCAGTTACCCTTCGGGACCAAGACCAGTTCAAGGGCAGCCTCTCCATGTCCCCACTGGAGCATGGGCTGGGAGGGAACACTCCACCAGCAGGCCCCCCAGAGCACTTCCTCCGACCCTCTCTCCAACCACCGAGTCCACGGCATCATAGAGCTCTGTGGGTGTGCATGTGCGTGCATATGTGTGCATGTGTGTGTTGTGTCTGTGTGTATACTCATGTGCATGTATGCAAGCCTGGCACTCTACACACGTGTGCATGCCTGGCACTCTACATGCTAGTCTCTATGTACACACGTTTATGCCCCCCAATCTAGAACAGGCTCTTTGTTCCACAGCCATTTATCCAACCAGTATATATGAAGGACCTAGTGGGTGTAGGCGCCCTGCTAGGAGCTAAAGAAAAGAACTGAATAAAACACTGAGCCTGGGGCGGTGAGAAGGGCCAGGTTGAGCTCTCACGCCCAGTTTATGGATTGGGAAATTGAGCTGGTAATTGGAAACGTCAAGCTAAAGCCCAGAGGGTCTTCTGGGAGCAGTGAAGCCCGGATGTGTTGACACAACCCCCTAGACTTCCACCAGTCTAGGCGCCCCCTTCAGGTCACAAATTCCAACTACTCCCTCCCTGGCCCGATGTCTTCATTTTTCAAGAAAAACCAGGAATCTGTTTTGCGTGTGTGTGTGAGTGTGTGTGAGTCTGTGCGCGTGTGTGTGGTGAAATCTCTTGGTTTCTGCAGTGTCTGTGGTATGGGGCCACAGCTCACATCTTCTGCCCTTGGTGTGAAATGAGCCAGCACTTGGGCAGTGCCGGGAGAAGGACAGCCATGTCCCCAGCTAGCCAGGGCGAGGCTGAGACCTGCAGCCAGAGCTGTGGGCCAACCTTCAGAGAGCAGGCTCGCTCCTAGCTGGACTCCTGACCCTGTGCCCCACTCACCCCTCTGCCTAAAGCCTCAGCTTACAAGCCCTGCCCCTGATGGCTGTCCCTAACCATGGGGACCCCTTCTACCCTCCCTTCCTCCCACCCACCAGCCAGGCTGAGATGGGGCTCGAAGATGATAAAGGTCAGGGAAGATGGGAGCCCCTGGTCTCCTCAAGCCTCACCAGTGCACAGGCCCCACCCAAACGCCTTCCCCATTGTGCCCGCACCTGATCTTGGTCCTCACAGGTTCCTCTACCTCACCTGTTGTCCTGCCTCATCACCAGGGTCTGAAATTCCCCCAGCTTCCAAGGTCAACCTCAAGCCCACCTTCCCAGGGGAGTTGTTACAGGTTAAACTACATTCCCCTAAAAGACATGTTGAGGACCTAGTCCCCAGTATCTGTGAATGTGATCTTATTTGGAAATAGGGTCTGTGCAGACGTCATCATCAAGTCATGACGAAGTCTTAGGGCAGACCTCAATCCAATATGACTGAGGTCGTTCCTTATAAGAGGAAATTCGGACATAGACATTCACGGAGGGAAGATGATGAGACACACAGAGAGAAGAAGCCACGTGAAGACGGAGGCAGAGATGGGGGTTGCTGCCAAAGCCAAAGAAACACCAGGGGTTTTTACTGTCTGGTCCTTTACAGAAAAAGTGTGCCAGCCCCT
>NW_011888907.1:4414829-4422397 GCF_000151845.1 Pteropus vampyrus | reverse complement strand
CCTCATCACCAGGGTCTGAAATTCCCCCAGCTTCCAAGGTCAACCTCAAGCCCACCTTCCCAGGGGAGTTGTTACAGGTTAAACTACATTCCCCTAAAAGACATGTTGAGGACCTAGTCCCCAGTATCTGTGAATGTGATCTTATTTGGAAATAGGGTCTGTGCAGACGTCATCATCAAGTCATGACGAGGTCTTAGGGCAGACCTCAATCCAATATGACTGAGGTCGTTCCTTATAAGAGGAAATTCGGACATAGACATTCACGGAGGGAAGATGATGAGACACACAGAGAGAAGAAGCCACGTGAAGACGGAGGCAGAGATGGGGGTTGCTGCCAAAGCCAAAGAAACACCAGGGGTTTTTACTGTCTGGTCCTTTACAGAAAAAGTGTGCCAGCCCCTGTTCCATGCCATTACATATGATACTTGTACCCTCGTGCCAGGGGTACAAAAGTCAAGGACGGTGGCTCCATCATGTCTGTCACTCCCCAACCCCGCCATGTGCACATGCCCGCCCCAGCCCTGCCCAAGCTTAGATGGCTGGTGAATTAGAAGCTGACCCCATCCTGCCTCTGCTTCATCAATAACACATATGCTGCCCGCAAGGCTCCCCCAGGATGACTCGACCTTCCCACCTCCTGGCATCATAGATGTGGCCTCCACCACCAGGAAAGGCTGTTGGGGTGGGGGCTTGGTACCTCAGCACAGATGCCCATGTAGTTATAGATGCTGAGTGGGATCTTGGCCTGCTCCCCGCGCACCACGTGGGGGGGCAGCGTGAAGTCCACGAAGAAGGGTTTGAAGGTCTTCAGCAAAGTGGGCTCAGCGATGCCCAGGCCCCATGTGGTAGACAGACCCACAGCCTCAGCCACCCAGCTGGTGATGGAGTCAGGGACCTGCAAGCGGAGTGTCTCCTCGCCGGACGGGTCACTGCAGAAAGACGGACAACCCGTGGGCCCTTCTCCAGTGCCATGCCCCAGAGGCTGGGGGGAGGGGAACAGATGACTCCAGTCACATAGCCTCAGGGCCCAGGAAGGTGCCCCTGCAGTTCGGAAGTAAGCTTTTAAGGCGCCACAAAGTGTGACGGCAGAAAGCCATCCCTCCGCCCTGACTCACTATGATCAGAAACATGAACTGCTCTCTCAGGGCAACTGTGGACACAAGACCCACAAAACACAGGTTCAGAGGTACAAACTTTGGCAGTGAGTGCACCGCACAGTTTAGGGAAGAAAGATGCTGAATCGAGAGAACCAGTCACTTAAGGCATGCTTGTGTCCCCCAGAAAGGTATGTCCACGTCCTGACCCCTGGTACCTGTGAATGTGGCATTATTTGGAAACCCTGAAAACAGGGTCTCTGCAGATGTAACTAGTTAGGCTAAGGTCACACTGGAGTAGGGTGGCCCCTAATCTAATGACAGGTGTCTTTATAAGAAGAGGGAAATTTCACTACAGAGAGAAGAAGACCATGTGAAGACAGAGGCAGAGATTGGGGTGATGCTGCCACAAGCCAAGGAATGTCTGGGGCCCCCAGAAGCTGGAAGAGACAATGAAGAACCCTCCCCTAGAGCCTCTGAGGGGAGCGCGGCCTTGGCAACACCTTGATCTCAGACTCCTGGTCTCCAGAACTGTGAGAGAATACATTTCTATTGTTTCTAGTCCCCTAGTTTGTGGCCATTTGTTAGGGCGGCCCAGGAAACTGATGCAGGCAGTACCACCCTCGTAAAAAAGGAAAAGGACAGACAGACAGAAAGTCCATCGATAATTTTTAAAGTGATTACATGACAAAACAACAATATTTTGGATAAATATAATACATATGATTCAAATGAACTCCAGTTTCTTTTTATCCTTTCTGACGCAGCACTGGGAACCTTGAATTACACATCTGACAGCACTGCTCAAGAAACGTGCCAGATTTTCCCCACCCTCGTCAATGGCACGTTGGCCACTCCAGGGTGGCTCTGAGGACAAACTTTGCTGTCTCCTTTGTGTTTCCAGGATATTCTTTTGAAGTCTGTCTTAGCTTTTGGTTCAAGAGTACTTGCTGGAAAATAAAGCCCACGACTGGGGAGAAGCCCAAAAATTAAAGCCCCTGGCCCGGCAGGGAAGCAGGCTGCTCCTTGCCTGTCTGCCAGGCCTGTTTCCCTGAGCCTGCCCCAGGGGGGCCTCGCCGGGCAGCCAGACCCCTCAGGCTGCAGCATGACTCCACTGCCCATGAGGCCCTGCGAGACCTGTGGCATCTGTCAACCCCTCTGTGAGGGTCACATGCTGTCACCCCGATAACACAAGCTCGGCCTCTTCCCATCTGGCAGAACTGTCATGGCTTCATACAGTAACAGCCGACAGAGGGGCAGGGAACATCGCAAATCTCAAACCCCGAATCCCTGGTTGTAACCCTCTGTGGCTCTCTATGTCTCCCCACCACAACCTACACAGCCTTCACATTCCCTGCACCTTCCTCTGGGCCTTTCCTACCTCCCTCCAACCTTGTGGAATCTGCCAGCCTCTCCCGCCCCCCAGCTCTTGCCCGTGCTGGTCCTTCCACCTGAACACCGCCGTTCTTGTTTATCCATCTTCTGGGACTCAGCTTGGCCTCTGTCTGCCCTGGGAGCCTCTCAGGCTTCCTCAAAGGGTTCTTCTTCTGCCTCCCAAGCCCCGTGCCCAGCTCACCATGAGAACATCGACCCTACTGAAGCATGAAGTCTCCTGGGGCATAAATCGTAAATTCCATGAGTCAGGGGACTCTGCCCACTTCGTTCAAGATGCCATTCCTGGCACCAAAAACATTGCCAAGCACCCAGGAAGCAGATGCATTTGAATAATGATGGCCAGACAGCCCATCTTAAACCTGGGGTCCCAACGCAAAATGCAATAATCTGAGTCTATGCTGACCAGGAGTTAAGCCTTCCCATAACGGGGACACACACATCCACAAAAGCAGCCTGAGAAACCCCCAGCGGTGTGCCCAGTTCTGTGCGGAGCATGTGCCATGTGCCTTGTGGCACCTTGTGCCTAGAAGGGAGCACTCGCTCGGAAGTGCCCACCCCCCCACTGGCCCTGGGAGTCTGAATTTTCACGCTTCACTGTTTTCCCAGGGCAGGCTACAACTACTTTCTACTTAGTGCCATTGGGTGTTCTCACACTGAGCATCGAAAGAAAAAAGCCAATTGCATCCGGCAGGAATTTGGCAGGGCACTGCTGCTTCAAGAAGAACTAAAAGGGGGAAAAATGTGGAAAGGAAATGTGCTGAGAAAAGCAGCTTGTTTGGCGGGCAGGAGTCTAAATTCCCTGAGGAGTGAGGAGGGGGTGGGTGGGGTCAAGTTCATGTTCCAGGGAACTGTAATCGTTTTAATGAGCTCGTTATGCAAACAGAGAGGATAGAGTTACCCCAAGAGGGAGTCATAAGAGGCACGAAGCCCCTGCATTTCATATTTCATGAGCGGATGTCCAAGGCTGCAGCAGGATTCAGGGCTGACTTCATGGCTTTGGGTTTTATATGTTAGAAAAGGATGCCCAACGTCTTACTCAGATGTGGGTGTCAGATCTGCAGGCAAACGCACGGGGAACAATCTAGCCTTGTGTGAGTGCCTCAAAGTCAGCCCACAAGGACATCGAAGGAAAGTCCTACTGTACCTGATGTTGAGACACCGCCAAATCCATGTTTCTGGGAAAAAGGTCCTTTTCCTCTTCTCTGCTCTATAAAAATAAAAGAAGGAGTGATTAAAGTTTCATGGACATAATTTTGTTACCTGGCAGGTTAACATTTTACTCAATTAGGACATAACATGTTAATTCACTCACTTGTCAGTTAACCCTCAATTCACTTAGGAGTTAACATTCTGCCCAATTAGGATACAAAGCGTTAATTCTTTCGCTTGAAGGGGTTAACATTCTAGTTAATTAGGAGTAGAAGTGAGGCATCAAAGGATTGGCAGAGTCATCTTAAAATAATAGTGGTGCTTTATATCCTGAAGGGCCACAGGGACCACCCCGCATCCTCCCCTTTGTTAATTTTCCTCCCTGAGTTTGCCATGTTTTTCTTTTCCTGCACCATCGCATCACGCTCTCCACCTCCCCCAAGCTCTCCCGTTTCCTAAAGAGTGCCTTTCATTCTTGGTCCATCCTCAGAAGTCTCGTGGCTCACATTCCCTGGGGTTGTCCCTTCATTAAAAAAAAAATAAGCCTGACTCAAAATTTGGCCTAATCTCTCAAAATTAAAAATGGTTCCATTCTTTCAACCTGCAATACCTCCCCTAGGAATGCACCCTGGAAATACCCACAGGCACGTGTGCAAAGACAAACAATCGGAGTGGTTCACAGCAGCACTGAGAGAATGAACAAGTAGCTGAAATCTCCATCAATAAGGGGACTGGTTAATCACATACTACATTCATACAGTGAAATATTATGTCAGCAAAAGAGAGTGAGGTAAGCATATACTGTATGTACTAATGTGGAACATCTCTAAGACTTACTGTTGACTTCTCAGCTCTGTGAAAATAAAAAAAAGGTATAGAACAGTATTACAATATTCTCCTGTTGGGTTTTTAAAAATTCCTTAAATCCTTATATATGCACAAAAAAAATTTCTAGAATGATATCTAATAAATTATTGACCAATGATATCTAATAAATTATTGGCCTCTAAGAAGGAACAAAGAGTCTGAAGGTGAGGAGACCTTCATTCTGTTATATAACCTTTCATACTGTTTGAAAAAATTTTAACCACTTGCACACTGTTAAGAAAAATATCTTGTCCTCAGAATAAGGATGTTATCCAATTACAAAAAGGCACAAATACCTGCCTTTTAAGGCATTTCTTTTGTCTTTCTGCATTTGGATTTATAATTGCCTTTGTGGTTTTAGATTTCAGACCACACCAGGCCAAGCTCTCGGGGGACCTGCACATGGGAGGGAAGGGCCAGTATTCCACCTCCCTTATCCAACCACGTCCTGGAAATGCCTCTGTGTGTGTCCATACTATGGTAGGAGGAGCTTGGTCTGGCCACACTCTGATTTGGAGTTTGGAAACTAAGACCCTGTGGGCCTGCCTGACTCCTGCTAAATGAGTGGCCCAGGCAGGAAGAACCCAGGGGACCCAGGTACCCAGGAATCACTGCAGAGGGCCTACGGAGTTGGGAAGGATCTCGGTCTGGGCAGAGAAGGCTTAAAAGATAAAGAGCGCTTTGATGAACAGGCCCATGAGGGCAGATGGTCTTCTGGGCTACTTTTGGTCCAGAACAAGGGGTCAAGAGTCTGGGGCCCATCGTTAAGGTTTCTGGAGAGACCCAGATATGTAGGGACTGCTGACTACACTGACCCCATCCATGGTCCCCCTTGGTTCTGCGCTCTCTCTCAGAGGAGTGGGTGGAAGAAAGGATATCCGAAGCTTGCCTCTCCTGTTCCAGCCCTCATGCCCTCAAATCTAGAGAGAGTAGGGAGGCAAAGTCTTCAGAGCACCATTCTCCTTCCCAAGCTGGCTGGCTGAGACTCGGGATTGAGAAGCTAGTGGCGGAGGCAGAGGAATGAAGGGCATGGGCGAGAAAAGAAGTGGACAATAGGGGATCAAAAGGGAGAGACATGAGAGAGGAGAAAGTATCACCTCCTGTCAAACGAAGGTTTGCATGACTCCGGGGACAAAGCCACAAATCTAAGGGGGAGATGTGAACTTCTCTCTCTCAGTAATTAATGTTAGTAAACAAACCAAAAAATAAGAGTAAATATATGGAGGCTCTGCGTGCCACCATCAATAGGCTCAACCAAAAGTATGCAGAGAGCCCTTTACCCAATGAGAGAGATTTAGATATTCAAAAAGATGTGAGCATTTACAAACACTGTCCATATAGTCAGTCCCCAAAATAAAAACCAGACAATGGATACCATACAGACCATGTTCATTGGCTACAATGCACACTTGAAACAAATTTACGAAATGCATAAAAAACACTTTTAAAAATCACTTGAAAATTTAAAACACTTCTAGCTGAGTCACAGCTCAGAAAGGGAATCATTCCATAAGTGAGAATCTATCTAGAACACTTCGTAGTACGACTCTGGTGCAGCCAAAGTGGTGCTCTGAGGGCAATTCATAGCCTTCAAAAAAGGAACGGTTTAAACACTTAGAGTTAAAATAAGAAAGACTAAAAAGTAATTATTTGGTGTCCAACTTGAGAAGGCAGAGGGTTGGAGCGGGAGGAGGAAGAGAGAAGAAGAGAAGGAATCGTGGGGGAAGCAGGAGGAAGGAAAAAGAGTAATAGAATTTTCTATTACTCTGCTCTGATTCTTCTGTCCCCAGGCAGGTCTGCTCCCCCAATGAACGTTCCTCTCTCTGCACCCCAACCCATGCATGGGGGTAGGGCCAAAAACTGGGAGGGGCAAGGCTGAATGCTCAGTGTCCCAGCCCAGTGGTAATTTTGACCCCAAGGAGAAAGTGGGTGATGTCTGAAGACATTTTTGGTTGTCATAACTCGAAGAAAGTGGTGCTATAGGCAACTGGTGGATGGAGGCCAGGAATACTGCTCTATACCCTACAAAGCGGCCTCACCACGGAGAATGATCTGGCCCCAGCCTTAGACATTAACAGGGCGAAGTTAGAAAACCCTGCTCAAGGCAGTGGCAATTACCTGGGGAGTTGCCTGGAGGACGCCACTGCCACCAGGCTCCCCGTGTGGGGCTGGAAGGCGTGGACAGCCTCGTCGGTGTATAGGCCACCATCCTGCCGGTGGTTCAGGCTCACCAGGTCAGTCATCACCACCAGTCCTGTTTCCTAGGCAACAGACAACATCCAAACCCACGGTGGGGAAGTGGATGTGATGGCCCGAAGAGTTCTCATCACCCCAGGACCACTGGCCCAACATTGCTGCTGCGTCATGGCCCTGCTGTGGGCTTGGTGCTACAAACTGAGGGGGTCATGGCATCCAGTGATGAAAGGCCAACACATTTGTGCCTCAGACACAAACAGCCACGCGTTTTATGATTCCATTGACATGAAATGTCCAGAACAGGCAAATCCATAGATACAGAAAGCAGCTGTGGTTGCCAGGGGCTGGGGAAGGGGGATGGGGAGTGACTGCTCATAGGGACAGAATTTCCTTTTGGGGTGACAGAAATGTTCTGGGACTAGATAGAGGTGGTGGTTGCACAACATTGTGAATATACTAAATGCCACTGAATTAACTGTGCACTTTAAAATGAGTTAATTTTCTGTTGTGTGAATTTCACTTCTATTTAAAAAAATCAATCGGAACAGTCCCTGATCCAGACCAAGGACTGATGACTGTGGGCTGCTGCAGTTATTACTATTATAATTATCCTCATCACTGTGTTAATTATGGGGAACAATGGGATGGAGGAGAAGCCCATCCTAGACTGGCTGACTCTGCTTTGTGAATAAGGAAGTTAAAACTAGTTACTTTAATCAGAGATGGTACCCTTAATTCCAAAACCAGCAGGGTCCAAGGGTTCAAATTGCTAGGCATCCAACAGACATGCAACTGAAACATCATTTGTTCCAATATAGATATACAGATATAGCTAGATATGTAATAAATATATTTTAGCTAATACAG
>NW_011888907.1:4401743-4413509 GCF_000151845.1 Pteropus vampyrus | reverse complement strand
ATAATATGAACACTTTATAATGGAGCTAGAGCTGCCATGCCAGAGGAACTAGTTGCCTTGCATGACCTATGCCTCAAACCTTTGGAATGTTAAAACGGGGCAAAATAACCTTTACACTGGGCCTAAAACAACATTATGCTCCAAGGAACTGTTTGCAAAGACAGCAAGAAAGCAGTTATTATGACTACCAGACTAATGACTACTAGACTGAAAAAATTTTTTAATTGTTTAGTTAGCATCACTATGTTATGTTACCTGCACCAGTAGAAATGCCTTCTTCTATTAAGGTAATCGTTCACCTTCCCTTTCTCATAAATACCCTTTGCCTTTGTCTCCTAATCAAAACACTATTTGGGCTTCTGCCTGAATCAGTGCATCCCGGATAGCTATTCTTATTGATCTCAAATAAATGCTTGTTGCCTCTCCCTTTAAAAGGCCTTTTATTTTTACATTAGCAATAGTGTTAGCCCATTTTAAAGATGGACAGACTGGGGCCGGAGAAGTGGGACCTGGACAAAGTCACGTTGCAAGGGTCTAATGAATCTGATTCCAAGATCTTTCAACTGCACCAAAGCAGCGACAAAAAGGAGGTTCACTAAGAAATGAACCCAATGGAGAGAGAGAATCTGGATTCACACGGGGCTCTTCATTTATTGGAAAGTGAGAGACCCCCATGGAGGTGCTAAAACCTGGCACTCAAGGGCCCCGCTCACCTGAACAGGAGTCAGACGAAACCCAGACCTCAACAGGTAGACGCTCTTATCAACTACAGCAACACACACACAGCTGCCCCTCGCAGCCCTGACCCTCAGGTCAACAGCCTCCCCGGGTTGTGTCTCATTCGCTGAATACGTCAGTGAAACCTGGACCCAAACACAGCAGAGCAGTCAGGAGCTTGGCCGTGCCCTCCCAAACCACTTATCCACCCACCTGCCAAGGAGAGTCGGTCATCACCAGCCCAGATGGGACCCTGACCTTGTCACCCAGGTGAGGACAAGAGTGGGAGGCAGAGTGACAGGAACTAGGCTGGTGGAACTGAGATATTCTGTGCAGAGGACAGGTGGGGTGGGGTGGGGTGGGGAGACAGGCGCTGGCCGAGGGCGTGTTGCAGCCAGTTTTAAAGGGTGCAGGGAGAGGGTGCAGGAGGCTGAGCCCACTGCTGGGGACGTGAGCAGTGTCCCTTAGGTCTGGAGGCCAGCGGGGACAGAGAACAGCTGACCACTTTTCCCTGTGTGTGATGAATGCAATCTCCGTCTCTGTGACTTTTGGAGATGCTCCAGTTAAGATGAAACTTATATTCCAATTATTGCTTAGAAGTTCTGCCTATGACAACACATGAAGTCTGAGAGGCAGCTGTGCACAGCCTATCCCGGTGTCAACACCCTGGGGACCCCAGCCCTGGATGGTGCTTGCCCATCCCTCCTCTCTCCCCCAGTTGGGGTCCCAGCGTTCTACCTGATTTTCAAAGAAGGTCTCCACAGTGAACTGGAGGCTGTCAGCGACCCCTTCTCCATTCTCCCTGACATAGAAGACCAGCAGGCGGCCAACAGGGGCCATGCTGGGGGTTACAGCCAGCTGGAGAGAGGTCACGCACACATTGACCTCGGCTGCTGGGGCTGGAGGGGGCTCTAAGACAAGTCAAAGGTGGGAGAGAGAGGCGTGAGAATCCAACATCCCACAGTGGAACCACTAAAGCCCCAGGCTGTCCTGGGGTGACATGGGGCACAGTGTGAGGAGGTGCTGACCCAGGGCAAGTGCTCCACAGACACTCACACCCCTTCCATTTCACCTAAAAGGGAAGGGAAGCCCTGGAGCACGTAGGCGCACAATGCCCACAATGCCCATAGGCGCACAATGCCCATTCAGGGGGTGCTACTGGCATCTAGCGGGTGGGGGCCAGAAGGTGATCAACACTCTGCAGTGCACAGGGCAGCCCCCACCGCAGAGAATGATCTGTCCCTAAACATCACTAGGGCCGAAGGCAAGAAAGTGACTTAGTATGAGAGAGACCCTGTCTGTCTTCCCGTCTATCTATAAATCTATCTATGAATCTATGTATCTATTTTCCACGAGTCAATTCATCTATCCATCCACCCACCCATCCACTCACCCACCTATGAATGAATCCATGAGTCAATCCGTCTATCTATAAATCTATCTATGAATCTATGAGTCAATCTGTTCATCTGTCTGTCCATTCATCCATCCATTTATCTATGTCCATCCATCCAGCCATCCGTCCATCCATCTATGATTCTATCTATCTACCCATCTATCCATCTCTCTCAGGGATTCTCACCCAGTGAGATGTCCAAAGACTTTTTAGGTTTCACACTGTGTGTGGATGGGTTGTTGTAGGCATCTAGTGGGTGGAGACCAAAGATGCTGTTCCACACACTACAGTGCATGAGACACCCCACCAGGGGATGACCTGCCCTCAAGCGTCCATAGTCCCCACTTTGAAGATGCTGCTTTAGACAGAAGGGCTGTGAAAAGAAGGGAGCTGGGGAAGACCAAGGGGAGGAGGTGGGTCTCATGAGGAGCACACAGAGTCAAGGAGAGGGAGGAGGAATCCTAGGTGGGGGAACAGCCTGGACAAAGTTAGAGAGGGGTCTTGCAGATGGCAACACGGCAGAGTATGGACCTTTACAGTGACTGACCTGCCCTAGTCCCCTGAAAACATGCAGTGAGGATGCCCTTCCTCCTGAACCCAATTCTGTCTTGCTTGGGACACGTGCCCTCCACCCTGAGGCAGGCTCCCTCTCGGCTGCGTCTGGCTCACTCCTCCTGTCTGGGGCACCCATCCCAGTCTCAATGGTTCAGAAGAAAGAACAGAACTTTCAGCCTACAGCTTGGCTCACCTGTCTCGGAGAGGTGTGTTAAGCGAATCGGTTTCTCTGGGGTTGCTCGCCTGCTTCTCTGCTGGGTGATGTGGGCCGGCTGCTGGCCTGAGAGCACGATGTTGCCTCGTGCGGCCACCTCGTAGTACAAGGTAAAATTGCAGGGACATGTGGACTTCACAGAAAAGTGGGCTTCCTCCCCGACCTGTGGGAGACATGTAGCACAGAGGGCCCTGCCTGGCACCCAGAGGCCAGCACCAATGCCACAGCCCACCTAAGGAGACGGCTGCTCTGGGGCCACCAGGAGGTTTGGATGGCTGAGGAGGGAGCGTACTGGCCTCAGGGCAGATTGCCTGGTGTCCCATCCTGGCTGCAGCCATGTCCCCTTGGCAGCCTCAGCTACTGCTCCATAAATGGGGCTGTAGTGCACACAAAATGTGATAACAGTATGGAAGCCTCAGTGAGGTGTCACGTAGTGAAGAACTGAACTTGGCCCAAAAAGAGGTCTGGAATGTGCCCCCCGCTTCTAATAAGTGATCTCTAAGGCACTGAAATGTCCTGCCTGATAAGTCTTTGTGTACCTGGGGTCTTGGGCCACATGAGATATGATTTACAGTGGGGGCCTTGGGCCACACTCTATCAGTCTGATCTCTGGAGGGGCTGGAACTGAGGCCAATCAAACATGTCTATGTGAACGACTCCACAATAAAAACTCTGGACGCTGAGGCTCGCTCAGATGAGTGTCCTCGCTGGCAGTACACCATGCATGCTGTCACGCATTGTTGCTGGAAAAGTAACACTGTCCATGGCTGCGTGGGGAGAGGACAAGCGGAAGCTCACATTCAGAACTCTCCTGGCACTGCCCCGTGCATCTCTTTCCAGGGCTGATTTTAATCCGTTTTTCACTATTATATATTGCAACCGTGAGTATAACAGCTTTCAGTGATTCTGTGAATGTCCCTGGAAATTAAAAAACCTGAGGATGGCTTGGAGATCCCTAAAGTCTGCAATTGGTGTCAGGAGGGAGAGTGGTGTTGGAACTACTCCTTCACTTTGCAGGTGCCAGTGCTGCACTGGGCTGGGCCTTCTCATCAAATGTGCATCTGACAAGTTGGGTCCTCTCATAATCCCCATGTTTCCAGAGGGGTAAACTGAAGGCTCTCGCCCTTCCTAATGTCAGCGAGTGCCGGAAGACACACATTTACTGATTTCAAGACCTACTACCGAGCTGTAGTAATAAAGACAGTGTGGTGATGGCATAAGGACATCTGGCTAGATAAATAGGCTAGAACTGAGCTTCCAGAAATAAACCCACACATCTAGAGCCCAGGGATTTTCAATGAGGGTGCCAAGAATATTCAATAGGAAAAGGATAGTCTTTTCAACAGATGGTGCAAAAGACTGAAGTTGGGCCCTACCTCACATCGCATACAAAAATTAACTGGAAACAGTTCAAAAAACTTAAATGTAAGAGCGAAAACTATAAAACTCTTAGATAAAAACATGACCTTGAATTTAGCAATAGTTTCTTTTACCTAGGGCACCAAAGCACAAGCAACAAAGGAAAAAAGTAACAAGATAAACTGGAATTTACCCAAATTAAACACCACTGTTGCATCAAAGGACACTATCCATAAAGTGAAAAGACAACCTAGGGAATGGGAGAAAATGTTTGCAAACAATATATCTGATAAGAGTCCAGTGTCCAGAATATATAAAGAACTCTCATGAGTCAAAAATGAAAGGTAAACAACATTTAAAAAGTTAAAACATTAGGGGAACCTGGATAAAGGATATATATACAGGAACCACAGGCCTGGATTCTTCGCAAAAGTCATGGTGATGAAAAGGTGTGGGCACTGTTCCAGATCAAGTGTGACTATGAACACAGAAGAGCCAAATGCAGTGTATAAATTGATCCTGAATAAAATGCACACACAAATGCACGCATGCGTACTCACGCATGTGCACATGCTCATGTATGCATATGCACACACACGTGTGTGCACAATTGTGCAGATACACATGGATGTGCACACACACTAGATATATTACATCTTGAGGACACCTTTGAAAATTTGAATATTGCCTATGAATTAAAAAATATGATTGAATTAATGTAATTTTCTTCGATGTGACAATAGCTTTGAGGTCGTGTTGAAAAATTTCCTTATTTGGGGGATGTATTATGCTATGTGTAACTTACTTTCAAATGCTACAGCCAAAAAATGTATAGAGAAATGGATAGATGGGTGGGTGGGTGGGTGGATGGATGGATGGATGGATGGATGGATAGAGGCAAATGTTAATTCATAAATCTGGGTGAAAGGCGTATGGTTGTTTATGGCCCACAGACCAAAGTTGTCTATTGTTACAGAAAATAAAGGAGACCTCCTTTTATGGTAAGAGTACTGTCCTCCCTTCAAATGATGTAGACTGGTGGCTCAGTCCCATGATACAAAGCCACTCTCTTTTTAACAATAATACAATGGAGCCCTGATCTAAAGCCACCAAGCCTGTCCTCATTAAAAATTAGTAGATTAGAGGCCTTAAACCGCAAGGTGAGGCTTTCCTCTGGTAAGGATATCTTTCCTAAAGAGCTAGAACCTTGGCTCCATGTTATTAAAAGTTCTCTCTAAATTTGTAAATATCCTCATTATAAAAAGACAAACAAAAGTACCCTCTGTTTGAAATGTTGTATAGAAAGAAGGAAAGAGCACAAAGCTTTCTCCTCTTCACCTGCACTAGCCCTGTGGCGTCACACCAACCCAAAAGATTGAGGTGACATTCCTTGTATACAGAGCAGCTCCTCCCTGCGTGTGCCTCAGTGCCGGAGGAAGGGGAAAGGCCATGGACACAGGGCTCAGGCTGGAAAACCAAGCACAGACACTCTGGCCCCAGTGCCCCTTGATGACGGTCTAGGGGTGGGGGAAAGCTGGAACCGGCTGACCCGATTCAGGCAAGAAGGAGACGTCCCTCTGAGAGGAAAGTCTGAGTGACCCAGCCAAGTTCTCACCTACTGGGAACAACAGTATTGACAGCTGGGGACACAGGGCTCCTTGCCGCCCCACAGGAAGGCGGCCAATGGCAGCGTCCCCACACCATGCTGCTGGTTGAACAGCATTGCAACAAGAACGGTGTGTTCAGCCAAGCTGGGCACAATCTCGTATGAGTTTCTCATTCTCATAACTCCTGCAGAGAGCTGCCAAGCCTGGGAGACAGGCGTGATGCCGGGATTCCTCCGAGCTGCATCCCAGGGGCCCCTTGCAGCCTTGGGTGTGGGCGGAACTGCCAGAACTTATGGGGCTGGTAGGGCCTGGGAGCCCATGGCGAACGGTTTGCATTAGAAGCAACGCTGGCAAGCCTGCCACCACCCATGGCAGCCAGGGTCAGCCTTTGGTGCTCTAGTTAAGGGGGTTAACGGAGCGCTTTGTAAAACATTTAGTTATATAGTGCTAAACAGGTAAGGGACTACACAAACCACAGTTCGCCCACGCCATACGATGGAATATTATTCACCATTAGAACAAAAAAAGCTTTTGAGTCGTGAAAAGACATGGGGGAAACTTCAATGTAAGTTGGTAAGTGAAAGAAGCCAAACTAAAAAGGCTACATACTGTATGACTCTGACTATACAACATTCTGGAAGATGCGAAAGTATAAAGACAGTGAAAAGCTCAGTGGTTGCCACGGGCTACAGGGAGGGAGAGATGAATGGGTGGAGCACGGAGGATTTTTAGGGCAGTGAAACCATTCTGTATGATACTGTAATAGTGGATATACTTCATTATACATTTGTTCAAACCCACAGAATATGCAACACCAAGACAGAAGCCTAAGGTACCCGGTAGTCTTTAGTTCGTGATAATGCACCGATGTTGCTCATCCATTGTTAACAGACGTGCCACACTAATGCTACTAATCAGGGAAACTGTGTGCAGGGGGCAGGGGTTCGTGGGAACGCTTCCAATATTCTGCTCAGTTTTCACAGATCCTCCCCACACACCTCTCCATGCATCTTACTTAATTGGGATCACGGAATAACAGACTCAGGAAGCACCAACGTGAGACCCAGCTCTTTCATTTCATTTTTACACTCGGTGTGTCTGGAAGTGTCTGGGTGGAAAAACTCTCGCTGCCTTTGCACAAGAAGTGAAGCCTCCAGAAAGCGGGGAACCCGTCTCAGGCCTGGGAGCAGTGGCGCCCTGACGGCAAGAGTCATGTTTATCATGGTAAACCCTGGGCCACGGTCTGAATGTCCATCATAAATAAATTATGGGCATTCATTTTGAGGAGTACTCCCCTTGCTGGAGGAATGGGGGCTCCAGCATCAGCGTCACCATTAGCCCTGCTGGGGCATGTGCAGGTCCCCCGGAGGCATGTGTACTCCCTATCCGGGGCCCAGTCCTGCCCAAGGAAGGTCCTACCTGAAAGCCTTACCTGCAGGGGGTGGGAGGGCGGCTGCAGCTGCAAGTAGCACTGGCTGGGGGAGTACCAGCTGCTGAGGGAGAGGTAGCTGGGCAGGTACTGGGTCCCCGCAGGCTTTCCATTGAGTGCCGTCACCTTGGTCTGAAGAAGAGAGGGTACTTGGTCAAGGCCTGGGCATCTGGGAAGGGGGTCTTTGGGATGCTTCTGCCTACTCTGCCCTGCCCTGCAGAAAAACCCTCTCGGGCTCTAGTTTCCCTTTGGGGAACATCCTCTCCAATTCTTAGACAATAAGGTCCAATGTGGCTAGCCTGTTCTTCCCAGCTCTGTGGGAAGCAAGTGTCCAAGTGGCCACAGGGTCTTGGGGATTGGCTCAGGCAGCAACAGGTGGCCCACATGGCCACATTTAGGAATAAAAACCTCTCCCCTCTGTGTGCACACATGTACACCTCCCTGTCCTCAGGCTTGCCAGCAGCCCCACTGGCTTCTCAGAATATAATCTGCCTGAGGAGTGAACACAGGAGGCGGCAGTCAGGAGGAGTGACTGGGCTGGACCTGGACCCACCTGGAGCTCACGGCCCTGCCCCTGCACACCCCAGGCCTTGGCAATTATACTATCTTTGCTCCTTTGACAGTTTGAGCCTGTTGCCTTCAATTGCTGCTAAAAGAATGCAGCTAACAAAAGAGAGACATCAGAAGAGGGAACCTAAGAACTCTGTGTGATAGAGAATAAAGAAGTTGCAGAGCTTCTGAACAAGATGGCGGAGGAGGTAAACGCTGTGCTCGCCTCCTCTCACGACCACATCAAAATTATAACTAAACTATAGAACAACCATCATTGAAAATTGTCTGGAGTCTAGCTGAACAGAAGTCCTACAACTAAAGACACACAGAAGAAGCCACCTCGAGGTTGGTAGATACAAAAGAATTAAGAGGATATAAGGTATAGCATAAGGAATATAGTCAATAATATCGTAATTGCTACGTACAGTGTCAGGTGGGTACTAGATTTATTGGTGTGATCACTTTGTAAGTTATGTAAATGTCTAATCACTATGTTGTACATCTGAAACTAATATAATAGTGTATGCCGACTGTAATTGAAAAATAAAAAATATATATTAAAAAAAGAAAGGATAAAGAAGTTGGCCAGGCTTCCACCCAGCTCCTCAGAGGCAGCCTCTAAAACCCTCTAATTTCCCCAGCGATGAGAGTGTGTTTGTTTCATGGTGGGTCCTGATAACACGTGCTAATGAGATGACTCAGGATAGGGATGGCCACACCAGAAAGGCCAACCATGTGATTAGAGGGTTGGGGCTCTGAGCCACACACCATCCTGATCTCCGGGAGGGGAGGTGACTGGAGATTGAGTTCAGTCTTGGGGCCCATGGTTCAATCAATGGCACCTCTATAATGAAACCCTAATAAAAACCATAGACACTGAAGCATGAGTGAGCACCCCTGGCTGGCAGTTCTCTGTGTGTTTGTCACACGCTGATGGGCCAGGAGGGCGATGAGTCTCAACTCCACGCAGACAGCATGAGAAACTTCGAATCCGGCACCCTCCCAGCTCTCACCCTAGGCATCTCTCTCTTTACTTTGGCCTCATTCGTATTATATTTCTATGACAAAACTAATTGCAAAAGGTTCAAACTTTGGGTTATAAAATAAGTCTTGGGATGAAATGTACAGCATGATGACTTGAGTTAACAATACTGTATTGTATATTTGAAAGTCGCTAAGAGAGTAGATCTTAAAAGTTCTCATCACAAGAAAAAAAATTATGAAATTATATGTGGTGATTGATGTTAACGAGAATTACCGTAGTGATCATTTTGTAACATGTACACATACTAAATCGTTGTTATACACCAGAAACCAATATGTTGTATGTCAATTATATTTCAATGAAAAATAATTAGATGTGTAAAATTGGTTTTGCTTTATAAAAAAAATTAAAGACCTTTTCCCAAGCAGTATTTGGTAATAGAAATAGAATATCTTTCCATAAAAGTGACATTTTTGGAAAAAGCTAATTTTTAGAAGTATCTATGAGGGAGAAAATCATTTGGCTAACTCTGATATTTGAGTCATTTGTGGGCTTTGCTGGTAGTTCATTGCTAAAGGACTAATGGAAATAAAAGAATGTCTTTTGATGATTTTTTTAAAAACTTGAAATTGTATGGTCGTAGGGCAGCAGGAACCCTCACATTTATAGCCAGTTGGTAAAAAGTGTGGGTGGCCTGGGGACCCTGACCTTGTGGCTTTGGAGGTTAAAAATCTTTAAGGACGTGTCACCCACAGAGGACACAAAGGCCACAGGTGTCCTTGGCTCACACCTACACATTTATTCTCAGCTGCCCCATCCCCACCACCCCAGTGTTCATGGGGCTGTCACAGAGCCGGGAGCTGGGACATCTGTTTCTGTTGCTCCTGCTCCTCCTTTCCCTGATAGTGGGGACACCAAGTCCTATCAATTCTACCTCAGCAGCTCCAGGCTTGGTGCCCTCTCCATCATCATCATCTCCTGTCTGCCTACCTGTGGTCCCCCAGCCACCCCTCACTGGAACTGTTGTTGAGTATCAAAATTCAGATCACTCTATCCCCTGACACTACCTTCTGAGTAAACCCAAGCACGCCTGGAAGGTGGGAGTTAGCCC
The DNA here is from genome assembly GCF_000151845.1 of Pteropus vampyrus. Lineage (NCBI taxonomy): Eukaryota > Metazoa > Chordata > Mammalia > Chiroptera > Pteropodidae > Pteropus > Pteropus vampyrus. The sequence continues at coordinate 4,403,584 of NW_011888907.1, read as the reverse complement.
CACTGGCTCCCAACTCCATATCTTCCTGAAGTGGCTCAGTCTGGCTGGGCACTTACAGGACCCAACCACACTATAATGGTGGGCCTCTGGGCCTCTGCACATACTGTCCCACCCTCCCAGAAGCAGCCTCCCACCTTGCCCTAGAACAGCGGAGTTATCTGTACCCCTGTTGCATTCCCCCATCAGACTGTGACCTCCCTCGGGGCAGAGAGAGGTCCCAGTTCCACTGAGTACATGCCTGCTGGCTGAATGACAAGGGTCTAGGTGACTCACCCACCTCCAGCCACACATGCTGTGCTGACATGGGGATGGAGGGGATTTCGAACCCCACCAGCCCTCCCCGGGACACAGATTCAGTGGTGTAGATGTTGTCTTTCGGTGTCAGCTCTGCCCTGATCTGGACCGTCACACCTTCTGCCGGGCTGCCGTCAGGGTAGGAAAGCTCCACCTGGAAGGGGTCACCAAAGATTTGATGTGGTTAGATGACACTCCCTAAACTGACCTATAGACTCAATCTGACCCCACCGGAACCCCAGCCAGCTTCCTTGCAGAAATAGACAAGCTGGTGCTAACATTCATAAGATGTGGCAAGAGGCCTCAAGCAACCAAAGCAATCCTGAAAAAGGAACAAAGAAAGAGCACTCACACATTACAATTTCAAAAGTCACTACATAGCTACAATAATCAAGACAGTGTGGTATTGATGTAAGGACAGACATGGAGACCAATGGGATAGAATTGAGACTCCAGAAATAAACCCACACATCTACAGCCAGCTGGTCTTTGATAAGGGTGCCAAGACCGTTCAGTGGGGAAAAGTATAGTTTCTTCAACAAATGGTGCTGGGACCACAAGATCTCCACACGCAAAAGAATGACGGGGAACCCCCATCTCACACTATATACAAAAAGTAAATCAAAATGGATCACGGACCTAAATGTAAGAGCTAAAACTATGAAATACGTAGAAGAAAATATAGGAAACCTTCATGACCTTGGACTTGGCAAAGAAGTCACAAGGTGCAAAGAAGTCACAGGCTGGCCATGAGCCTCAAGCCATGCCAAGGTAGGAACAGGGTGGGCAATGCTATGGACAGCTCCCCATGACTTTCAGATCTCACTCATTCAGGCAGGCAGAAAAGGCGATCAGAACGAGAGGTTCAGAAGACATGAATATTGTAAAAGAAATATGGTCAATGGGCCCTGAGGGACCCTAGACTGAGTATTCAGTGACAGAATGTTAAACCTGTGCGAACCCCATTAATAGCTCTGTTCTTTAATGCAGATGGTGGATAATTTCTCAGCTGTACATGAAATGCTCCCTTTTCAATTAATCGACAGCCCTAAGCCCTTTCTTCATACACATTTTGACCACACATGTTGTACTTTAGCTTCTACTCCAGTTGGGACCCTAAAATCAAGGGGCACATGAGCTGTGTCTGCATGCTTGGAACAGTAGTAGCTGAGATCCCGGCACAAAGAGAGAAGGGAAATCCCAAAGCAGAGCAAGACGGAGACACAGTGTGAGGACCACCAAGATCCTGTGTGTGACAAGAGAGGTCACAGTGTGGGTAGTGGAGGCAGGCAGAGGTTAGGGTTATGGCCAGCTTCCCTCTGAGGTGACACCAAGCTCTGCTGGCCTGGTTCCCCCAGCTACAATTGGGATCCTATTGCAGTGGTTTCACAGTGGCTTTCGAGCAGGAGCTGGGGTGGAAGGCAGCGCAGAGCCTGTGACCTTGGACAGCCCCTCTTGGGTACCAGTCCCAATGCTTACCATCCCCACATAGGACAGACCCGGCTTGAACTGCTTCCTGGTGACCTTGGAGTATCGAATGTCCACCA
>NW_011888907.1:4398662-4401478 GCF_000151845.1 Pteropus vampyrus | reverse complement strand
GAAAAGTATAGTTTCTTCAACAAATGGTGCTGGGACCACAAGATCTCCACACGCAAAAGAATGACGGGGAACCCCCACCTCACACTATATACAAAAAGTAAATCAAAATGGATCACGGACCTAAATGTAAGAGCTAAAACTATGAAATACGTAGAAGAAAATATAGGAAACCTTCATGACCTTGGACTTGGCAAAGAAGTCACAAGGTGCAAAGAAGTCACAGGCTGGCCGTGAGCCTCAAGCCATGCCAAGGTAGGAACAGGGTGGGCAATGCTATGGACAGCTCCCTGTGACTTTCAGATCTCACTCATTCAGGCAGGCAGAAAAGGCGATCAGAACGAGAGGTTCAGAAGACATGAATGTTGTAAAAGAAATATGGTCAATGGGCCCTGAGGGACCCTAGACTGAGTATTCAGTGACAGAATGTTAAACCTGTGCGATCCCCATTAATAGCTCTGTTCTTTAATGCAGATGGTGGATAATTTCTCCGCTGTACATGAAATGCTCCCTTTTCAATTAATCGACAGCCCCAAACCCTTTCTTCATACACATTTTGACCACACATGTGGTACTTTAGCTTCTACTCCAGTTGGGACCCTAAAATCAAGGGGCACATGAGCTGTGTCTGCATGCCTCGAACAGTAGTAGCTGAGATCCTGGCACAAAGAGAGAAGGGATTTCAGATTTCTTCTGAAATCCCAAAGCAGAGCAAGAGGGAGACACGGTGCGAGGACCACCAAGATCCTGTGTGTGACAAGAGGGGTCACAGTGGGGGTAGTAGAGGCAGGCAGGAGTTAGGGTTATGGCAGCTTCCCTCTGAGGTGACACCAAGCTCTGCTGGCCTGGTTCCCCCAGCTACAATTGGGACCCTATTGCAGTGGTTTCACAGTGGCTTTCGGGCAGGAGCTGGGGTGGAAGGCAGCGCAGAGCCTGTGACCTTGGACAGCCCCTCTTGGGTACCAGTCCCAATGCTTACCATCCCCACATAGGACAGACCCGGCTTGAACTGCTTCCTGGTGACCTTGGAGTATCGAATGTCCACCAGCTGCCTCTGGACGGGGGTTGAGTCATCGAAGGCCACTTGCTGGCTCCCGTCCACAGCGGTTACAGTGGCCCAGATGCTGACCGTCCCCCGGAAGTGCTCAGGGACGTCAGCTGGGATCATGTCCCTCACGCAGATGTCAAAGTCCTGGGAGCTGTGGATCTGGAGGCAGGAAACACACAGGCTGTGCTCAGTCAGGGCTGCAGTGGCTTCAAAGTACGACTCTCAAACACACATCTGAAATCCAGGACTCTCCAGCTGCCTGGAGGGCCATGGGGACACTCAGTGACACACTTGACCTATGCTGTGGGTCACTGCATAGGGATGGATCTCTGCTGGATATGCACAATGTCCCTGTCCGCTCTGTTGGGCAGGTGAGACAAGCCTCCTCCAGCCAGCCAACAGGGCAGGGATTTGAACCCACTCAGCCCCACTTCAGAGCATTTGTTCCCTTCCTATTTCTGGGGCATAGAACTCCCCCAGTCAACTCCTGTCTCAGGACCCACCCGGGGCCTGGCAAATCCAAGTCTGGAAATAGCCATGGAGTGAGTTACTCAGTAAATGAGAGAATAGGATAGGGGTCACCACCAGCAGGCAGCCTCAAGGGAGAACGAAAGAGACAGGGAGAAGCTTTGGGCGGGGGTGGGGAGGAGCCGGTGCTGACAGGGTTCGATGCGGGAGGCCCCCACACAGACACAGAATCTCCAGGACATATGAGCAGGTACACTGCAACACCCTCCCAACGTGAGGTTAAGCTGGAGAAGAAAAACAAAAACCAGGTTATAAAACTTGACATACACGGGAAGGTGAAGTCATGCAATTTGGGAGTTTGTCAAACGGCTAAACACAGAGTCACCATTGAGAGGCTGAATAGACAAACGGACTGTGACAAGATCATGTAGAAAAAAGAGAACGCTGGCCCACAGTTGGCAGGCACCAGCCCAGGAAGCCAACCCATCATCCACATGTCAGACTTGCATGAAGTCAGACCTCAACCTCTGGCTTATTACATAGTAACCTGTAACCACCGGCCCCCAGTGGCCAGGGCTTCATGAATAATTGACAATTTCCCTGATTTTTGCCCCACTTCCAAATTAGAACCGACTTAAGAAAGCTAAATGTGCATCCCTAATCCACGCTATCAGGCCCACTTCTAGTTAGCCGCCCACAGCTTCTTCAGGTCACCGGCCTCCAATGGGACATACCTGAAAGCCACCTCTTTTTTTCACTAAAAAGTTTTCCCACGTCTCTGCTTGCTGCTGAGTCTCTGCCAAATGCAAGTGATAATGGCTGACTACCTTGCTAAAGTAAACTCTGAATAAATAGCCTTTGTCCTTTCTTATTTAATTCCACACCATGTGACCCAGGAATGCCACATCCAAGAGAAATGAAAACATCTGGTCACACAAAAACTTGTAAATGAATATTCGGAATAACACCAGTCACAATCCCCCAAAAGTAGATACAACCTGAAGTCCAGCAACAGATGACTAGATAAACACAAGGTGATCTATCCATACAGTGGAATATGACTCAGCCATTACAAAGGAATGAAGCTACAATGTGAATGAACCCAGAAAAAAATGATGCGGAATGAGAAAAGCCAGACACAAACGGCCACATAGTTATGATTCCATTTATATGAAATGTCCAGAACAAGCAAATCCATAAAGACGGAAAGTGAATTAGTGGTTGCTTCGAGCTGGAGATGGAAACAGGGATTAACTGCAAAAAGACATGAGAGATTTGGTAGGAATGATGGAACTATCCTAAA
>NW_011888907.1:4394322-4395952 GCF_000151845.1 Pteropus vampyrus | reverse complement strand
TAGGTGGAGGGTCAGGGGAGGGAGGGAGCAATTGGGGGGATTGTTTTATGAACTATATAGATGTCTAACCAATGTACTATGTACTTGAAACTAAATTTAAAAATAATAATAATAAAAACAAAAAATATATATATCAAAAGAGACTGTGTCTGCTTATCTGAGGACAAGTCATCTTTATTTTTTTCCTTTCTAAAAATTTTCTAAAGTTCAGCCCAGAAGAATTTTATCATCAGGAAAATCTCCAGTGTATACTGGTTTAGAAACTAAAATAAAATGGAGCTGAAACTGAGGGCAGGCCCTGTGGGAAGGGACCCACCGGGTGAGCAGCATGGGGTTCCTGCTCCTCACCTTCATGGTTCTAAGGACAGGACGCCCCACCTCCTGGCTGTAGTACCCCACGCCATTCACAGTCATGTTGATTGTTAAGGTCCCAGAGACAGGTTTCCCAAAGGTATACCTAGAACAAAAGGACCAGAGTAGTTAATTTCTCAAGCAGTACTGCGGTCGCTGGTACAGCAGCTGGATGGGGGTGGAGTCCAGGACTACCTGCTGACAGTGCCCCGGAAGTGCTCAAGGACGTCTGCCAGATCAAATCCCAAACAGGGACGCTTCCCCATTCTACATTCCATCCTTACAGCCATTCCTGCAGCCCTGAGTCAGGACAGATAATGTCTGTGCCTTGGGATCCTCTGCACTAAGCCTCATGTTGGACAGAGAAAGAGACTGAGGGTCAGAGAGAAACTCTGGACCCAAGAGCAGACAGGGTGTGTGAGAAAACCACTGGGGTTGGTGACTCTATTGGAGCACCAGGGAGGCCTGGCCCTAAGTGCCCTAATGAGTCAGCTTTGAACTAGGGATTTGATTTCTTCGAGCCTCAGTTTCTCCACTCAGAAAGTGGGAATAAAACTATCATCTCAGGGATGTTGGTGAAAGGCCTGGTCATTAAGGGGACAACCCCCTCTAGAAATCCCTGTCAGGTCGGCCCACAGCTGTGGGTGCTGCCTGTGGGGAAGGGGGAAGTGGGACCCTTAGGAGAAGGGGCACAGCCTGGGGGAGGGGGATGCCTGACAGGGATAGGTCAGTTCTGGGGAAGGGTGCCCCCTCAGGGGAGGGGCGCATCCCAGGGTGAGGAGTATGTCCTCAGGAGAGTGGGAGGGGGAGAGCAGCAGGGGAGGGGCAGGCCTGTGGGAGGAGGAGCAAGCCCACGGGGTAGGGACACCCAGTGGGAGGAGGGACATGCCAGGGGGAGGGGCACAACCGCAGTGGCCAACACCTTCTCACCTGGCCTGCACGGTCCCGGTCTCACAGGCGTCCAGGTCCCTGATATAGTGGGGTGGGTCAATAAGGAGCTCAAACTTTGGCAGCACTGAAGGGAGAGAGCAGAGAGGAGGAAGGCAGGCGGCTTTCACCACTGGGGTGGCCTCAGAGGAATAATGGAGGGATCAGAGAAATGACAGCCCCGCCAACGCACGATGACACGATAGGAATCCACATCGCTCTGTGTTGAGCACCAGCAGCTCTTTCAGGGTTTGCCAGCCACATCCACTCCGTATCTTTTTTTTTTCCTAAGGCGAGGCTACCCTTGGTTGACCTCACAGATTGCAAGGACCTTGTCAGTTTTTTGTTGTTG
>NW_011888907.1:4375099-4392897 GCF_000151845.1 Pteropus vampyrus | reverse complement strand
TGGTCGGACAAGGGGAAGGTCATGTTGGTGACGCCTGTGTGAAGAGAGATGCCCCCTCAATCTGGGGCAAGCGCAAGTGCAGAGAGCCAGCTGGGCCCCGTGTCCGGCAGCAGCGTGGTCAGGGCAGAGGCGCCCTGGTGACCCTGTGCCTGCCCCAAACAGCCCCTCAGGGAAGGCAGAGACCATACTGAGGCTGGGGGGGTCTGGGAAGAAGAAGCAGCCCTGCACACCAGGGTTGCGGAGGAGCAGGAAGAGACTGCATCTTGGGTTCCTGAGTGAGCCCTGCAGCCCAGGTGAGGTGACAAGCCAGGGAGACGGGCCACCCAATTCATCCACTCTACTCCCCACCTGAGTCATTCCTGTGGTGAAGGAAGACTGCACACCCCCTGTGCCTACTCGGCAGCCCCTCACAGGTCTCTCAGAATCAGGAAGAGGAGAGGGGACATGGAGAGGGGTAAAGGCCAGCCCAGAGGACTCGGAGGCATGACACTGCGCAGACCACCACGGCGCGTGTGACTGCTGGAGACCTCACACTCCCATAATGGCTCACATAGGCATGTGGGGTCCGGGAGCCCCTCTGAGCAGGACATGAAGTCTTTCACACTTGTGCGTTTTCCAGGCTGAGGTTGTACAGCTGTCCTCAGTTTCCCCATATCCCACCTATCACCTACCATCTCTTGGGGCTCCACTTCCCTTAGGGTCAAAGCTAAAAGGGCAATGTCAGCGACACAGCCCTTATTGTCGTAGAGAAAGAAAAAAAAAAAGCCAACTCCTCAGCCAAAGCAAAGCCTCCGACGCCTAGCTGGAAAAGAGACATCTCATGCTGGGTGGGGGGTGATCACGTGAAAGACCTGCAGTGGGAGGAAGGCTGTGGGGTGCTGACAAATCAGGTCCTGATGTTTCAGAAAGGTCTCCAGCGACAGGCAGGTGCCCCAGCTGGATCCCAGGCACAGAGACGAGTGGGCGGAGGGCACCCGGAGAGAGCACGTTCTCTTTTCCTGAAGGTTTATCACATCTGCCACCCTAAGGCGCAGCCCTCAAACCACAGAAGAAAGAAGGGGCGAGGATGGGAGGAGACTTACCGCAGCAGACCGGCTCCACGTGTCTCCACTCCATCATCCTTGAGCCCCGGGGGTCCTGCGGGGGGACACGCACAGTAAACACAGGGCTGCAGCACGTGCCCAGCTTGTGTGCAGACCTTCCAAGCCCTCTCTCTAGGGCAGGACAAGCACAGAGGGCAGGCCCCATATTAGCCATTGACATGGGAGCAAACAAGAGCTCAGGATATAGAAGGGACTTGTCTGAGGACAAGGGAGTGGAAGGGACCAGGCTGGGCCCGTCTCACCATTTAGGGACCACCATTTAGGAACCCGTGTGCAATCGATAAAGACAGATAGGCACATGCTTGCCTGTCCCGCAGTGGACCTGGGGACCAGAATGGACTGGGTCCCAGCTTGTGAGGTGCTGGGAAGACAGGGATCAGCCCAGAGGGCAGGCGGTAGGAAAAGACAGACCGGATCTTGCCGAGACCGGGCTAACCAGGCCCAGAGTCAGAGCTGAGGGGGGAAGGCCACTCACCAGGATGTAGGCTTCCAGCTGCAACAAAGACAGACAGATGCGGTGAGCAAACCCCCCGGAAATCCCCCAACCCTCCATGCATGCTGTGTCTTCATCCATGTATGGTCTGGCTCCCTAGGGACAGGCACAGTCACTATTATGGGTTGAATTGTGCCCACCCCTGCAATTCTTACATTGACATCTAACACCCAGGACCTCAGAATGTGACTGTATTTGGAGATGGTTCTTTATAATCAGCTTAAAATGAGGTCATTAGAGCAGGTCTTAATCAAATAGGATTGGTGTCCTTATAAGAAGGGATGATTTGGACACAGATATGCATAGAAGGAAGACAATGTGAAGACATGGAGAAGACAGCCAGCTACAAGCCAAGGACAAAGGCCTGGAACAGATCCTTCCCTCATGGCCCTCAGAAGGAAGCAACCCTGCTGACACCTTGATCTTGGACTTCTGGCCTCCAGAACTGGAGGAGAATAAATTTCTGTTGCTTAAGCGACCTGATTTACAGTACTTACTCGTAGTTGCCACTGGCAATGAGGGTGGTGGGGTCAAGCCCTGTCACAGGGCCTCTGTGCTCCCTGCTCCCCATCCTGGTTCTGCCCTCCCTTCTAGGCTTTCCGCCCCCAAACATGGATGGCTCCTCTAGGGAGCCCTCCCAGACTGTCACTGGGGTATTTTCTCGGGCAGCCCCTGCCAGTTTCCTCAAAAACCTAGAACACATGCTTTCATCTCTGAACCCCCCGGCACCTGCCTGGAACCTGGCAGCGAGCCGGTGCCCATCAATGTCAAACTGAACAGTCAGTCACCGCTGACCCTGACCAAGACGCAGCACTCTCAGGCGGAGGTTCCGGCTCCCATGGCTGAGCTTCCTGATCCCTGCACCGTGCCCTGCCTTGTCCCCATGCGTGGCTGACTCCGTGCAAGTGGATCCGTTCCCACTAGCTCAGGGCTCCCTGTGTATCCAGGGGTATCCGGGTTGACAATCAGTTTCTTGTGATTTTTATCCTTGGGCCTCACTCAGCACGAGCCCTTGACCAACCTTCAGAGGAAAATGGGCAGCCGCACACATCCAGGGCTCTTCCCCTCTACATGTGTGTCAAGCCCATCCTGGCAATAATCGCGCATCAGGAAGGAGCTGACAGCAAGTGACTGATCCCCACCCCCTCCCCAGGAAAGGCTGTGGGCACATGATCCCTTTGGACATCTGGGCGCAGGAACACAGCACCATCCACTCAGAAAGCAACAGACACACACGTCCAGGACCTTCAACACCGCCTTAGCCATGGACCCCGAAATCCCACTCCTGGGGTCCAGCTGAACCAGAAAAGGATGCACCAAGGGGAAAAGAAGTTTTGCGCATAAAGACAAGTCTGGCAGCGTTTCTGACAACGCTGAAACCTGGAAACGAGCAAATGTCCTCCAGGAAGGGGCAGTTAGGTACAAAGCCTTCCTGGGCAAAAGGAACTCAGGCACTGAGGTGAGTTTACAAGGCGGTGTCCCCAAAACGTGGGCAAGTGCATTAAAATATCCAATGAGAAAGCACAGAAACTTGGGATGAAGAAAGACGAGAAAAAGCAGTGTGTACCCACAGAACTGCTCTTCTAGGCTGGCCACTAAGAACTCTGCAGGGTTATTTTCCAGAATATGAGCCCCATGGGAGTGGGGTCTGTGTCTGCTCTGCTCAGTAATGTGACCCAGGCACTTGGTACTCAAGGACTTAAGTACGTGCCTTACACGTGTCCCCTCAGGGCTCCCTAAACTGAAGTCACCTGCAGACACGTTCACATCTTTGCTATGTAGTACGTGTTCAATTTATTTAGATCTCTTCACAATCAACATCTTTCTGAAAGCTCCTTCTTTGCAGCAGAATGTCAACTTAGAAACGTAGAAGAAATAAAGCTGGAAAAATCACCACTTTGCAATCATCATAGCAAGTTTTGATTCACATAATTTTGGAATCGTCTGTGGTTGCTAGAACTAGTAGATGAGCATCTGATGGGTAACAGGGTGTCCACGGAGCCTCAAGTGTCCCCCACAGATTACTTATTGACTACGAAGAGGACATACAGATTTGAGAGGAGAAACGGGGCAGACTCTACCTGAACCACTGGCTGCAGTTAATATCACCAACAGGACAAACCAACATCAGGTGCCTCCCGATACGATGCACCGTGGAGGACCAGCATGGCTCCTGCAGGTCTTGTCCCAAGATGTACAACCTGAACCTGGTCACATAGAAATAGCAGGCCGGCCCGCTTTGGGGGCGTTCTGAGGAACAATTGCCTGGACTCCCCCAAAATGTCAACATCATGAAAGGCACAGAAAGGCTAGGGAACTGATTCAGATTAAAGGACGCCAAGAGACATGACAATTAAACACAACATGTGGTCCGGAATTAGATGCTAGACCAGCAAAGAAACACACTATACAGGATACTGTTGGAACAATGTGGATTTTATATTAGATAATACTGTTGTATCAATGTCAAAATTCCTAAATGTGATGATTATACTTAGGTTGTATAAGAGATCGTTCTTGTTTTTAAAGGATACAGGTGTTAGGGGGTAAAGAGGTATGATACTTGCAAATTATCCTCAAATGATGTATCATTAAAATAATTTCATTAAGTATATATGTACATATGTGTACACACACACACACACACACACACACACAAAGCACATAAATGAAACAAAAATGTTTTAACTAGTAAATCTAGATCCGTGGTTCTAAAAGTGTGTTCCCCAGACCAGCAGCAGCATCAACTGGGAGACTGTTAGAAACATGGCCCCTCAGGCCCCTTTCCAGAAACTCCTGAATCAACACCTCTGGAAAGGGCCCAGCAATCTCTATTTCAACAAGCTCTGCAGAGAAATCTTATGTACACTCAAGTTTGCGAACCACTGCTCCAGATCAGGGCTTGGCCAACTCTGGCCCTCAGGCTGAATCCGGCCCTCTGCCCATTTGTTTAAATAAAGCTTTATTGGCACCCAGCCATGCCCATTCATTCACACGTGTCTGTGGCTAAGTTTGTGCGACAACAGCAGGTCTGAGTAGTTTCAACAGAATCCTTCTAGCCCAAAGACCCAAACATGGTTACTACCCAGCCATTTACAGAAAGTTTGCCAATCTCTGGCTATGTGAAGGGCATACGGGATCTCACTGTGCTGTTCTTCCAACTTGTCTGTATGTTTGAAGTTATTTCCAAATAAAAGTGTCCAAGAAAATCAATGTCCTATTTCTGTGAATATGTTTATTTCAAAGAAGAAATAATAGGTTTGATGTGCAGTTATATTTTCTTTCTAATAAATGTTAAATAAATGCAAGGATTTATTTAACAGGATTTCAAATGATTATCAATAGCCACTTAAATCCTTCCAAAGCCTGCACAGAGGCCACTTTGGGGACCACTGGAGACCTTTTATTGAGGAACAGCGCATCCACCAGCATTCTTGCCTCCCTCTGTCCCACAGACCTCCCCCAGGGCCTCCCAGAAGACATAGAGCCCAAGGAAGGAACCGAAATTAGAGGCAGAAATTGGAAAGAGCAGGGGAGAAAGGCCAGTGCTGACAGTGCCCTGGCCAGGGAGTCTCATGTGGGTGTGGTCTGGGCACACGCTCTTAGAAACCAATCTCACCTCCTCGCTGACAGGCCTCAGGTCTGGGGTGACAGTGAAGACACTTATGAGCACTGGAAGAAAGAAGAGAGGCATGTAGCAGCTCCAGATGGTGGGCAGCCCTCTCCCCCGCCCGCGCCAGCTGCCCACCTCGGTGCTGGGGCCTGTACACAGGCTTGTCGGTCTGGATGAACACAGAGGCTCCCCGGCTGTCCACTGTCACGGAGGTCTGGTTGTGGAACAGGGGACCCTCCTCTGCGTGCTGGCCAAGGCCCCACACCTTCAGGAGGGCCTGGCCCTGGAGGCCCACAGGCACCTGCAGGCAGAGCACAGAGCTTGGAAACGGGGTGTCACCCCGAAAAGGACCTAGGTGTTGGGAAAGCAGCGTGGCAGTCTAGGTAGGGGTGCTCACCAGGGCAACTGTGCCCCCCAGAGGATACTTGGCAGTTTCTGGAGATGTTTTTGGGTGTCACAGCTAGCGGGAGAGGAGTGCTACTGTCATGTAGTAGGTGGAGGCCAGGGATGCTGCTCCATAGACTGGAGACTCCCCAAAAGGACCTTATATTCTTAGCACTTAGAAAAGGCCTGGATGATCATTTCTCAAGTTAGAGAAGGGGTGGGGAAGGATTCCGCCCTCTCCCCAGGGGACACTGGCAGTGTCTGGAGACATTCCCGGTTGTCATAACTAGGGATGAGGAGGCTACTGGCATCTAATGGGTTAAGACCTGCTAGTCCCCTCTCTCCCAGAATTATACAGCTCTTCTTCAGCTCCTAGACAAATCCAAAGCACCTATCCTGGGAAGAGTGCTTTCTTGTGCGCAGTAGCCAGGGACAGCACATAATCTTAACCCCTGTCCGGGGCAGCCCTGCCTTCTGATTCACGAGGAAACAGATCTGCTCAGAGGAAGCCTGAAAGGGTAGCTGTAGGGTATCTGTCGAGGGTTCCCCAACTGCTGACATCTGGGGCTAGCTCGTTCTTGGTGGCATTCCTGGTCTCCACCCACTAGATATCCGTAACAACCCCCTCATCCCAAGTGTGACAACCATAAATGTGTGTAGACATAGCCAAAGGTCACGGGGGGCAGGGAATAAACATCCCTCCCAGGGGTGAACTGCTGCCTTAGAGAAAGGATTCTCCCACTGACCTCCGTGCCACAGCACCTAAGCACTAATGGCACTTCCTGCTGGAAGAGAGACCACCTCAGACTTCATTCTGACCACTGGGAAAGGCACATTCTAATTCAGAATGATTCTTGATTTAGTCCACTCATTCTGGGACTCCTTTGAGCATCTGGTAAAAGTTAAGGGCTAGCTGACCCAGTAAACGCTTACAATTTCAGGGCTTACAAACCCCTTGAAATCCAAGGACTTCAGTTTAAAAACCCACATCAGAGAATCACCTATGGTGTGGTTTATTATGTAAAATAATTTTAAAATAACAGTATTAGATGCCAGTGAGGCTGCAGGAAATTTGGTCTCTAATGTATGGCAGGTGGTGCTGTGCACGGGTGCTGCTGTGTCTTCTAAGACAAAACAGGACTGAGCAAGAGGCTTGGATCTCGACCTGGTAATTAACCTAAGGCAGGCATCCAGAATGCAAGTCACTTTATACACAAAGACGCTCGCAAATTCAGATTACCTTATTAAAACCCTGAAAACAATTTTAAAAATCTAACCACGTACAAGGTGAGAGGTTAATAAATTAGTACAGTTGACCCTTGAACAACATGGGTTTGAACTGCGGACTTTTGTCAGTAAGTACAGTCAGCCCTTTGGGTTTCGCATCTGCGGATTCGACCAACTGCTGGCGGAAACAGAACTTTTGATCTGCGGTTGGGAGTCCATGGATGCAGAGGGCAGACTATGCATTGTTCTATACCATTTTACATAAGGCACTTGAGCATCCGTGGATTTTAGTATCTGCAGGGGGTCCTGGCACTGACTCTCTATGGATACCCAGGGCCAATGGTAGTTAAGTTTTGGGGAAGTCAAAAGTTATGTGCAGATTTTCAACTGCACCGTAGAGGGGCGGCGGATGGCAATGGTAACCGCCATATTGTTCAAGGGTCGACTGTAATAGGAGGCTGTTAACAACAGAATGCAAATTATAGTTATAAAGACTTGGAACCATGGAAGTATGTTTATGCAATGTGTCTAGAGAAAACAGCAGGAAACACCACAGTGTATACCCTTTAATTGTAACTATGAAAGAAAATGTCTTCATGTGAACAAGGATTTGCAGGAAACATGAAAAAGTGAAAAGTATGAAGTCCTTGGATTTCAAACCTTTTCTCCTTTTCTAAATTTTTTCTACATTATTCACTTTTATATTACTGTTAATGACTTTTCTCGAAACACATGCAATGTCTTGTTCCATTCCAATTCAATTCTTTATTTCCAAGGCAGGATTTATGATTTTAAAAATTCATGGCTTACCTTGAGTTTGATTGTCCCTTTATCTAAAACATGAAAATAAAATGAAAATGGTTAAATCAGGAGCTGTGTTTCCCCCCACACACCCCCTCCTCCCGGGCTGTGGCCCTACGAACAAGGGCTTTCTCAACCCAGAGGGATTTTCTCTGGACAAACATACACCCTGGGTCATGCTGGTCTGGCCTAGGCTGAGCTTGGGTTGGCAAAAATGAGAGGTTCCCTCCAAACTGGCGAGAGCTGAAGGGCAGAGGGGATGGACAAAGCTGAGCTATTCAGGGGAAAGTTGGCCAGCCTACATACTTGATTCACTTCACCCCTGGCCCCTGCCCAAGGTAAGCTGTGAGGGGAGCAAAGAGAAAACTCCAGGGAAGAGGAACAGTAGAAGTGTGGAGAGAAAGAAGAGAAGACTGAGGTCCCCAGTGGACCTCACTCCAGTGGATCTGACTTGTCTCCCATCACCTCTCTCTTCTATCCAAATGGAGTTATTTGCTGTTCCAACACCTCTCCGGGCTTTCTGGCCTCCAGGACTTGATTAGACATCTACTGTTTCTGCCTCCCAGAATCAATTCCCCTGTCCCCTGCTAGCCAAACCCCGATTTCCTTGGGGGAACCACCTGCCCAGCTCCCAGTCTATGTGGTTTAGTGGGGCTTTGTGCAGATCAACATAGGCTTTCCTCCTGGTCACAGGGATTGGTTCGGGGTTGAGCATATGACCCAACATGGGCCAATCAGCATAGGCCTTTCCCCTGGTCACAGGGATTGGTTCAAGGTTCAGCATATGACCCAACATGGGCCAATCAGCATAGGTCTTCTCCTTGGCCACAGGATTTGGGTTAGGGTTGAGCACATGGCCCAAGCGGGGCCAATCAGAGGGAATCCTGGGACTTACCTCAAAGGTCCTGGGAACCCCCTCACTCCCTCTGAACTTTGAGAGACACAGGCCCATCCAGAAGTTGAGCCAGGAGTTGGCCAATAACAGACTTTTCTAGTTATGAGAGCTCCTATACTCCCTGTTGCTGAAGCCAACCTGAGTTAGACTTCAAGGTTGGCCGGAGTGGGAACTGCCTGCATTCCCCCTGCCCACCCAAGCCCTTCTAGTTTCCACACCAGGTCAGCCTCCCCAAGTATCCGTCAAGGGACAGGTACTGTCCCACTGGAGCCCCAACATCATCTCTGTGTCTCCTGTGGCTGTCACGCTCTGCATGAGGAATAAGTTACCTGCCCTGCCAAACTGGGAGCCCCCCAGGCAGGGCGCTGCTCTCGCCACCTTTGTCCAGGAGGCCAGCCCTGTTATCTACAGTTTACCAAAGAGAACGGGATGGGAGAGTGGGGAGAGGCTGGCTGAAAGTGTGAGCTCCACTCAGCAACAAGCAGGCTGTGAGCCCAGATCTGGGTTTAACACCACAGAGAGCTCAAATAAAGTTCTGATAGGGTCACAACATTCCTTCCAGCCCTGGTCCCACCTCTGGCCAAAGCTGACACGGAAGGTGCCTGACACCGTCCAGATCTGCGCTGTGGAACCTGGGCTGGCCAGGAATAAAGCACTCTGATTTCCCAGACTGGGCAAGTGGCTGCCCTTCCTGGGCCTTACTCTCTCCATCTGAGAAATGGGGGAACTCAGCCTGCTCTCCCTCCTGCCGAGGTTCTGGGGAAGTGGGGTGGGAGGAAGCAAAGCAGTGTCCGCCCCGCCTGAGCCCTGAAGGCCAGCAAATGGCTCCACTGTGCAAAGAGAGAGGAAGACCCAGTCAGGCACCCCGGGGACCTACCCAAGATGGCTCCCTGGTTCCGTGCCACCGCTTCGCCCTGGGCCACCAGCTGAGCCTGGACCATGACTTCCCTTGGGGAGTTAAAAATGGTCACGCTGATGACTTCCTCTACTCCCGAGCGGAAGACAGAGGGTGCAGTGACCAAATAGCCCCTGCAGGAGAAGAGAAACATGGTGAAGACCAGGGGTTGTCTGCCCCTCCCCTGGCCTCACTGCCACCCTGGCTGGGCCAGGGTACACCCCGGGCAGACTCCCACCTGTGCCTGACCACACGGTCGCCTTATGCATCTGTGTCCCCATCAACGTGTGAGCTCCTGAAGACCAGGGACTGGCTTATTCACCTCTGAAGACCCCACGTAGGTAAGAATGTGGGCTCTCTGGATCTGCCCTGCACCACGCCACCCTTTCATTTCTGCATTCTGGGCTTTGGCCTTTTCTCTGCCTTGGGACCCTTGCATATGCCGCAGTCTGAAGGCTGAGTAACGGGCAGGACCCCACCTCATCCTCACAGCCACCCTGTGAGAAGTGAGAACATCTCCCATTTACAGAGGCAGAAATTAAGCCCTGGAGAAGCCAAGTCATGTGCTGTGTCAGTGAGAGACCAGGATTTGCACTCAGGCAGCCCAGGCTCTGGAACCCAGTGGAAAGAAGCAAAGAGCTTCCTAAAACACTAATTTTAAGAACAAAAACCTGAAAACAAACAAAATGGCCCGAAACAGGAAAAACTCCACAAACAAAGGAATCGAAACAGCCCTTTCTTTCTGAAAATCCTCAGCTTGACCATGAGACACATCTGGGATAAAAGTGTCACTATCCTGCTTTCCAGATGTAAAAGCTAACCTTGCCGAATGAGAAGAAACATGCGCTGGATCACACACACAGGCAGGAGTGGGCGCTGGGAGCCCTTAGGACACCTGACCTGAGGCCCGGGCCTCCGGACCTGAGTTCCTGCTTCTTCATATTCTGCAGCCTTCCACTGAAAATCGCAAAGGCTCATCTGTAATCAGGGGACCCTCACATAATGCAACAAGTGCCAAGGGCCCCAGCAGCAGAGGCAGCATGACTCCAACTGCGCAGAACACATGAGCACCAGAAGAAACAGCTGAAAAGCAAAACACTGGGCCGGGCTTTGGGATTCGGAGAGATTTTCATTTCCCAAAATCCACTCTGAGATAGCCTGACATCCAAATGCAAAAAGGTAAATGTAGACCCTTACCACAATCCGATACATTAAGATGAACTCATTGTGTGTCAGAGATCTAAATATAAAACTATAAAAGCACTAGAAGAAAACATACGAGAAAGGCTTTGTGAGCTTGGGTTAGGCAAAGATTTCGTAAATAATATACTAAAAGCACAATCCATGAAAGAAATCACTAATAAACTGGGCTGCATTAAAACTTCATGAAAAGTCTGGTATTTCAAAAGACACAGCAGGTTCCTGTTGAGTACCATCCAGCCACAGCACTGACCCTGAGAAGCCACAGTGCTCTGTCCAGCTTAAACAATGACCGGAGTTCACACACCTGGGTTTCTATGTGTACTGTCCAACTACAGCGCTGACCGAAGCCTGCAAGGACCTTGGGGACTTACCATCTACTATATAACTCCAGCACTAATGAGAGTGTACAAAGACTTTAGTTTTGTAGGTGCACTGGTCAGATCCAGCAATGACTAGAATGAGTAGTGACGCCGGGGTCCCATGTTCTGTCTGACTCCAGTACCAACAAGCACCTACAGACTGGATTCCTGTGTGCAGTGTCCAGTCCCAGTCATGCACAGAGTGTGCATTGATCTTGGGTATGTAACTACTTTCTGGAGCATGTAGTGACCCTGGGTTTCATGGATATACTGTCTAGATTCAGCACTGACCAGAATGTGTACTTATCCTGGACCCTATGTGTTCTGTCCAACTCCAGCACCCAACAGACTGTGCAATGATGCTGAGAACAGCTATGTACTATCTTGATCACGGGAAGACCCTTGTTTCCTATGTGATGTGTCATGTCTGGCTCCAGCACTGACCAGAGGGTGCAAAGACTCTGAGCTCCCTAGTGCAGTGCTGGCCTCGGCAGTGCACAGAGCGTGCAAAGATCCTGAGTACGTAACTGTACTGCCCGGAGCCCATGGCCTCCCTAGGGAGACTGTGTTTTTACTATCTAACTCCAGCACATACCTGGGTGTGCAATGACCCAGGTTCCTATGTGTCCTATCTTGCTGCCACACGGGCATGTGGCCTCCATTAGGACAGAGTCTTTCCGTCCAACTCCTAGCTAAGCCCCAGGGCCTCCCACGTAGCATGTGCTGAGTGCGGGAGAACATCTGGGAAATATACAATCCACATGTTTGTTTGCTTTGGTCGCCTTTAGAGCCCTGAGCCAGCTCTGAGTTAGCACCTTCACCCAAAGGCGCAGAGGACCCAATGGAACCGAGTGAACTTTCCCTGTGGGCGAGGAGCCACAGCTGTCGGTATGCTCGTCAGCCAAACACTGTCAACCCTGGCACCTGGGCTAACACTGCCTTCTCATCCTTCCTTTGGACCCGGGAAAGGTGGTGTTTGGTAAAGCGTAGGCGGTGTTGGTCTTACAACAGTGTGCAAATCCACACTGCTTTCTGGGGCCAGGGATTTCTCATGACAAAAACACACAGGGCACAGAAGTGGGTAACTGCTAAAACGAGATCCTTTGGGCTGGTGGACTGTGGCTCAGAAGCTGGCTAATTTGGAACCCTTAGTCGGTCAGTGTTTCCCAGCATGGGAGTTCCATTTCACTTAAAAGTGGTACGATCCCAGAGTGAATTTAGTCAAAGGGACTCTGGGCTTGGTCCTTATAAGTCAGGGTCTCTTGTTTAGGACAAGGTCATGCTCTGCATAGGGAGCTGACCTGTGGGTGGCAGGATGTTTAGCAGCATCCCTGGCCCCCACCCAGTAGATTCCAGCAGCATTGCCTGCCCCTAGATGTGACAACCCCCAAATCCCCTGGACATTGCTGAATGACCCAGGGGACATTCAGGGGACAAAAGTCATCCCCTGGCTGAGAACCAATATTCTAAAGGGTGTCCTATCACAATAAAAGTTTGCTGGGTTCCATCTTCGCAAGGCCCAGGGGAAAAAAATCCCCTTGCTCAAAGTGTAGCATGGTGTCTTACTTTTAAAACCGTGATCCCAAAGGAGCAATGCAGCTAGCTGAAGGCGCCACCTCCCACCCAGTCCCACTGGTGACCTGTTTTCTGGGAACTCCTAAACAAGGGCTACTTGAACAAGCCACCTCATAAAGGCTGAGCTGGACGAATCGGCTGAGCTTGGGCAGCTGGAGGCATCCCCCCAGATCCCACAGCCTTGGAGGGCTCACCGGAATTTGGCAGGTCTAGAAAAATTCCCCTGTGAAGCCAGCTCATGGGAAACTCTCCTTAGCAGCTAGTTAACTTAACTCCTCGCTGTGTCGACCCACCAGAAGCGCTGTAAGCAAACTTCAAGAAAAATGTGGAAGCCAAACAAACACTTCCTCCTCCACCACCACGCCCTCCGAAGAAAGCAGGTCTCTCCTCCGATTTCTCCGTCGTCTGGTACCTATTACCTTCCTGCTCGGACAACTGGAAATGACCACTCCAGAGAACAATCCGGGTCACATCAAGGAGGTGAGTTGGGGTGAGGGTGGCTTCGGAGCCTGAGCTCTCAGTAGTCCCCGTACCTCCACAGGGCCACTTTTGAAGTCTCAGGGCGCGCCCTTTCCCAGTCTGACCCGTGGGGATCCGGGACGAAACTCTAGGACTCGCCCAACGCAGAGGCTGTGTGTCCTTGGACATGTCGCTGCACTTCTCTGAGCTAGTCTCAGAGACCCCCCACCCAGCCCGAGAAGACGGCTACTCTTTTCTGTCACCCGGGGCTACTCACGGAGCCTGGGGCTGCGCAGCGTGCACGCTGTCCCGCGGCGACAGCAGCAGCAGGAGCCCGAGCAGCGGCCCGAGCAGGGCGCCCCACATTTTCCGGCTCCTCAGAGGCGCCGCGCCGGGGAAGGGGCCGGGCCCGGGGCCGGGCCGGAGCTGGGGTCCGAGCACCGCCGTCCCCGCTGCGCCGCCGGAGGCCCTTTGTTCGCAGCCCCCGTGTCGTGCGCCCGGCGCCATGCGCCCCCGCTCTGCGCCCGGCCAGGCTGGGGCAACCGGGACCAGCCCTCTCCCCGGACCCGCCTCGACCCCGGACCCGCCCCGCGCGCCCCGCCCCCGCCCCGCCCCTGGACTCATCCCCTCCACCCACTCACCCCTCACTCCCTCCGGGGACCCGCCCCCTGCCCGGATGCGCCCCCAGACCCGGCCCATCCTCTTCCCCTCATCGACCCGACCTGTCCCCTCTGCCTCCCTCACCCCGGCCTAATATCCAACCCAGACCCGCACCCTCCCGGTACTACCCCTCCCCATCGGCCCTGCCCATCTGCCCACCCACAGCCCCTCCGTGGACCCGCCCCGCCCTGCTGGGGGAAGGGTGGGGCGCTGAGTCTCCGAGTCCTCTTCGCCCACCACTGCGCAGGGTCCGCTGTGCCCTGCCCAACCACTCCCAACGCCCGCCCCCGACCTGGCGATTTGTGTAGTGCACACTGCCTGAGGAGCAGAGACCTTTGGGGAAACTAAGGCTGGCCAGGGGTCGAACCTTCGAGACCCACAGCTGCTCCCTCACCGCCATTGCCTGTCCGCACTTCTGCCCTCTCCCCACCCGAGCCGTCTGCAAATCCCCTCAGCCAGGCCCCTCCCTTTCTGAACCTTTCCTGTGTAGCAAACGGCAGGGGTGGGCCAGCACCCCTTCCTCTCCGGAGGGCAGGGTGTCCCCTCTTGCTCATTCCAGCGTCCCCAGCACTAAGATTGTCTGCTGTTGTAGATCCTACTGGGGGAGGCAACTCCTTTCTCTGTCAAATTCAAGTCCTTTCCCCTATCCCTCCAGATTCTCCCCCTACCCTAACTGGCCCAAGTCTTCTCTAGTGTTCATTGAGTCCAAGTCCAAACTCAAGGCTCCCCGAGGCTGCCCTGATGGCCCAGCCTCACCCTAGTTCTTCAGGCGCCCTGTTCTGACCCCACTCCCCGCCTTTGTTCAAACTCTGTCCTTCTGCCCTCCTATGCCTGCCCAACTCCTGCTCCTTCTAGAAGCTTCCCTCTGGAACCCTCCTTGCTCCCAGGCACAGTGGGTTCTCCAGGCAGCCTCCCCCACCAGCCTTCTCCATAGCCTTTGGGCCAAGCCCTGGGCAAGCGGTGGGGATTTCGGGACACACAGGACCTGCCATACCAGACAATGGAGGAGGCTGTGCAGGAACTGGAGTGGATGGGGGACACCAGAGGCAGTGGCAATGCTGCGACCAGGAGGAGGTGCCAGGCTCCAAGCCCAGGCCACACCAGCCCCAGGCAAGATCATCTAGTAAAGCTCTCATAGTTCATATCTGGCCCACCCAGCCCAGCCCAGCCCCTTCAGAGACCCCCAAAGCCAGAGGGGGAACAGGGCATGCTGTGCAGGAGCAGCTGTGGGGTACGACGCCCAAGTGAAGATGTCACTTGGGGAGCCGCCAGTGATACTAATGAAGCTAAACTGCATGTGACCTCTGGCCTCACTAAAAGGATAGGGATGTGACCAAGGTGATCTGGCCTTGAGCTTTCACTGCTGCATTGTTAGGGGAGCGGATAACCAGAAGAAACCTATGAGGCTATCAACAGGACAAGAGTCAAACATATGAAAGAAGGAGGCACTACGTGTGATCCCCACAAAGCAGGAAAGGTGGGGTGCAGTGGGGTAGGGGATCTTTAGCAAAGAGCATGGGCAAGATGGCTTTTGGTTTCTCCCAAACCCAGAGTCCAGGGAGCCAACCTCAATATCTTCTTAAGGACAGCCGGCAGGAAAAGCTGCTCAGGAGCAAAGTGCAAAGGCTGCTGGGAATCTCCTAGGAAGAGGAAAGCACCTTCCAGGGTGCCTTTACAGATGAAGAAAACTCCTGGCTAGGACCTGCTCAGCACTCTCTCTGCTGCACGTAGAGAGGAGTGAGCATTCGCCCTCCCCAACAACAACTGAAATGTATTGTGTGTGAGTATGTGCATGTGTGTGTGTGTGTGTGTGTGTGTATCCACACACAACATACACGTGTTCCCAGTCTGGCAGGTGCATGGGAGCAAGAGCACAGAATAAATTTACTGTGGCTGCCACAACAAATTATCATAATCTGGATGCCTTAAACAACAGAACTTTAAACAACCCAATGAATAAGACTAAATATTTGTAAATTATATATCAGATGAGGGATTAATATCCAGAATATATAAAGAGCACCTACAACTCAACAACAACAAAAAGCAAGCAACCCAGTCCAATAGTGGGCAAAGACTCTGAACATTTCTCCAAAGAAGACATGTAAATGGACGACAAATGTGTGAAAGGATGCTCAGCATCACTAATCAGTAGGGAAATGCAAATCAAAACCGCCATGAGATAGATACCTGTTCCCACTTACACAATGGTATTATTTTAAAAAGTAGACAATAACAAGTGTCAGTTAAGATGTGGAGAAATCGGAACCCATGTGCTCTGCTTGTGGAGATGTAAAATGGTGCAGCCACAGTAGAAACAGTCTGGCAGTTCCTCAAAAAGTGGAACATAGAATCACCATATGATCCAGCAATACCACCAAAGACGGAGAAATTGTGAATAAACGTCAGGCTAAATAGCAATGTTTTCAGCAGAGAAAAGGCATGAATTAGTCATAGAGTTAGCAAATAAAAATAGTTATATTTCACTCTCAAGTAAATGACAAAAAAATTTTAGCATAGTACATCCCATGTAATATTGGGGAAGTCACTCACTCATCCACCTTCTGCTTCCATGTGACTCGTTCTCATCTTCTGATTCTGTCCAGCAGCTTCGTCATTGTAAAGCCCCTCCTGAGGGGCTCCCTCAGCTGGGTGACTGTGCCCCCGATGAGTCTCTGTTATGCATAGTCTGCACCCACTCACCTCACCTGGAGGGCCTTGCACCCACTACCATGCCTGGGGGCTGCCTGCACCTGCGCACCTCATCTTGGAGCTGTGCACCTGCAGGTTGAGTGCAGGGGCGTATGTGTCTGTCCCAGGAGGAGCACAGAGGTGCCATGTACAGTCCTTCTTACCAACACCAGAGCCCCTAGCATGGCTTGGAGTAGGACACCTCCAGGTACCTTCATCTATCCCTTAAGCTGCCACCTAGACGCAATCATTCATTCCTGGAGGCCCTGTGAGAATAGAGCAGGGACTGGCCTCCGATGGCACTTGGGCCAGCTGAGGTTTGATAGATGAGAAAACTGAGACCCAGACGATTCAGCCCCAAATGGGCACCCTGGCTGCTTCTGCCTTCTGGGCAAACAGGCTGGAAATAAAAGTGCCACAGTGAACGCCCTGGCCCACCTCGGCTCTGCCTGCTGCTAATGTCCTGGGGAAGATGCCAGCTCAGTACCAGGAATGTTCCAGACACGCCCTGGAACAGGAAGGACTGAGGAGGCAGCAGACTGCCATCAGCTCCAAACACACACCGGGGGCCAGAGAGGGGCTCCCACCCTCTGCTCCCCGTAGTGAACTCACTGGGCCCTGCAGGATATGGATCTTCAAGGGGCAAGGCCTGGGACGGCCATCTGGCCAAACGTATATCCAACCCAGGTGAGGCGGACAGGTTTGGACAGCCACCAAGTAATGTGGACAGGTCTAGACAGCCGCTGAGGTGGTCCAATGTAGACATCCTCAAGGTAAGGTGAGCAGGTATAGACAGCTCCCTGAGGTGGACAGGTAAAGAGAGCCCCTGGGTAAGGTGGACAGGTGTAGGCAGCCCACAGGTGAGGTAACTGCTTTCTCCCCTTCTTTCCTTCTCTCATCCAGTGTCTATGAACATTGCCCATCAGGTGAACCAGGTGCTCAAAGATGTACCAGACCTCAGCCTCTCACAATATTTAGGAAACTTGGTTCCAGCAGGTGAGTTCTGGAACCTCTGACAGAAGGACTCACATCGCAGGGCACCTGTGGGGGCTGGAACCCAGGATGTAAAGCTAGCCCTAAGCCCAGGGCATAGATGATGGTCCATGTAGGGCACCTCTTCCCACAGCGCAGGTGTAGGCCTCCTGGGTGTGATACTGGGGACAGTCAGCCTGGGAGCTGGAGGCACTACCTCCCATGGGGCTGCTTTGCAAAAAGAGATGTTTTATTGTTCCTTCGTGCAAACCTTCTGAGGCCTTCCTTCCCTCCTGGCTCCCTAGGCCACGTCCCACCCCACCAGGAGTACTTGGCGTCCCACAGCTCATCCCTGGTCACCTGGGCATCTCCTACGGACTCCAGCTCTGGGGGCAGACCCCAGGCCTCGGCCCCTTCTTCCTCTATCATGGCATTCTTTCTTTTTCTTTTTTTTTTTACAGCTTTATC
>NW_011888907.1:4371341-4373864 GCF_000151845.1 Pteropus vampyrus | reverse complement strand
ATTGGATCACAGGCATTTAGAAAGGACAGCATATAAAGGTTTGTCTCTCTATTCAAGGGACACCATGTCATTTTCCAAGTTGTTTTGCATAAAACATCTTCAGAAATCTTTAAACAATATTCTGCTTCATAACTGCAAAGTGCTTTTGCTCAGCCACTGTCTGGGTCCCCCTTAGAACTCCACATATCCATCCCCTATCCTGACATCCCTGACGCTAACCTATGGATGGTGTCCCTAATAGCCTTGTGTCCCCCTGTCCCTTGAGACAGCTCTGGGAGGCTGGTGTGAATGACAATGTGTGACAGCACGAATTGCTGGCCCACAGCCAGGTCAGCTCTGGACTCAGAGGCCACAGACTTCTAGCTCTTCAGGGGAAAGTGTGGTGCCAACGGGAAAGAATATGTTTGGTTTGTAAGTTGAGCTAACCCGCTGCAAAAATGATTGAAGAGAGTAAAATGGAAAGCCGTGTGGTCACAATGTTGGCAACGCTCCCAACTTGGCTTTGCTCACCAACAGGGCGGGCGCAGTCCTAGGGGACTCCGCAGAGAGCTGATGGACATGACCTGTGACTCTTTTGCCTTCTGAAATCATCAAGCATCTGCTGAGTGAGCTGTTTGGGAACGGGTCCCAGCTGAGGTCATG
Organism: Pteropus vampyrus; assembly: GCF_000151845.1. Taxonomy (NCBI): domain Eukaryota; kingdom Metazoa; phylum Chordata; class Mammalia; order Chiroptera; family Pteropodidae; genus Pteropus; species Pteropus vampyrus. Next base: position 4,373,222 of record NW_011888907.1, on the reverse strand, counting down.
GAGGGAGCAGGGTGTGGGGTGGGGGAGCAGAGAAGGCCTTTTGCATTAGGAACACACATGAGTCATTTTTAATCAATCAAAAAGAGGAAGAGAGACCAAATGCAGTTAATGAATGCTTGGACACCATGCTGTGATGAAACACTTTTAGAAGTCGGGCGGGGCAACATCGAAGCCTTAAGATGCCTGAAATGTACATCAGGAGAATGGCTAAGTAAATAAGGTAACCTGCACACGATGAGATATCAGGAAGCTGACAATAAAAGCAAAGGAGCCATCGATGCTGAAGTGGCAAGATATATGACATTATTATATGAAAGAAATTGCTACAAAAGCAGTCTGTATCAGTTTCCTGTAGCTGCTGTAACAAATTACTACCAATCTGGTGGCTTAAAACAACACAAATTTATTCTTTTACAGTTCTGGAGGCCAGAAATCTGAAATCAGTGTCACCAGGCTGAAGTCAAGGTGTCAGCAGGGCCGATTCCTTCTGGAGGCTCCAGGGCAGATCCGCGTCCTGGCCTTTTGCAGCGTCCGAGGCTGTCTGAGTTCCTTGGTGCATGACCCCTTCCTGAATCACTCCACCGATTGCTTCTGTTGTCACATCTACTACTTCCGTGTGAAACTGCCCTCTGCTTCTCTCTCATAAAGACACCTGGGATTATAATTAGGACCCACCTGCAAATCCAAGATAATCTCCCTAGCATCTCAAGATCCTTCATGTAATCGCATCTGCCAAGTCCCTTTTCCCATTAAAATAACATTAGCAGCTACTAAGTGACTGAAGGGTGGGGAGCATATACAGCATGGAGACGCTGGACAAAGGGACAACTCACGGACGTGAGCAGGACGGCACAAGATTTCATCACGCCACTCAGAATAGTACACAATTGAAAAAATTATGACTTGTTTATTTCTGGAATTTTCTACTTAATATTTCAGACCAGGGGTAACTGAAACCTTGAAAAGTGAACCCGCAGATAAGGGGTGGGGGAACTCCTGTACAGGAAGACTGCTGGCGGGGAGAAGGCAGCATTCTCAAGGGGTCTTCTTTTGCTCAAATGTTAGAGGTGAGAGGAAAACTGAATGACTGTTTTCCATAGATTTCCCACCAGAACCTTTCAACTCAGCTCAGGATGGGGAAAGAGGAAACCTGAGGAAGAGGAAAGATTAACACTGGCCTGGGTCCCTCGTGATGGGGAGGAGCTGGACACAGGCACTTTCCTGCACAAGCAAAATCCCATCCGGGCCCGGGGCAAGGGCACCCAGGCTTGAGTTCCAGGTCCAGGTCCCAGCGGCCGTGCTCACAGTGCCGGCAAATGCTCCAAATCATTCAGGGTCGGGGGTTCACTGAACTAATCTTCAAACATCGGGGGTCTCTCAGATCGCTGAGGGAGAACTTCCTGAACTGTGTGGAAACCAATCAGTTCCAATTAGCCAAAAGTGAGGAATGTGGGCTGGGGCCAGAGCAGGGGGAAAGGCTTCTCTGCAGGAGAGGAGGCCTGGCCCTGGCAGCCCCACGGAATCAGGCCACAGGGAAGGTAGGGAGGGAACCCAGGCCTCGTGGTCAGTGGGGCTGCCAGGTCGCCTAGCAACACCACCCTTTACAGTTAATTCCATCATACAAAAGCTACATTTTGGTCAGCCAGACAGAGGACAAATACTGCATGATTCCACTCAGACGAGGTCCCTAGAATAGGCAGATCCACAGAGACAGAAAGTAAAATAGAGTTTACTGGGGCTGGGGGAGGGGGGTTGGAGTTAGTGTTTAAAGAGCAGGGAGTTTATGTCGGGGCAATGAAAAATTTAGGTATAGAGAGTGGTGATGGTTACACGACACTAAATACAATTGGTGACATTTATTGTACACTTACAACTGGTAAA
>NW_011888907.1:4363001-4369810 GCF_000151845.1 Pteropus vampyrus | reverse complement strand
GACATAGCTGGGCAGACTGGACAAGGCTAGGTGACAGTGCAGAGTCCTGAGCTGCACTCCAGGAGAGGTAGGGCTCACACACTGCCCCGGACGATGCTGGTGCAGCACTGAAATGTAAACCAAAGTGTGCTGTGTCATTAGGAGCGCTCACATTCTATTTTACTTGACTCGAAAGGATGCCCACAATATTTCAGATGAAGGAGAGTCAGGTTACAAATATACAATTCCACTCCACTTTGTCTGACATTTGATTAGAATTACATGCTCCAAAATGACAATCGTGCCAATCTCTCACTAACCACTCTGGATGATTTGTAACTTTCCTCTGATTATCTCAATTTTCTACAATGAACTTGTCAAAAGAAGTGCATTAAGATATAAAAAAGAAATATTAAAACACTAATGTAATTTGTGAGCGATACTTTATTTTTTTAAGTATGCAAAGACATGAACAATTTCATCTGAACTGATTGTGTTGGATAGAATTGAGCAGAGGTCTGATGCCCCAGGACACTGGCGAGCCAGGGACTTGCTGCCCCCTACAGGCCTAAGGGAGAATCTCCAGAGCCAGGACGAGAAGATGGAAGATAGAGGGCTCATTAAAAAGCCAGACAGAAGGGCTGGGTAGGTAAGATGCCTTCTGTGCAGTGCCCTGATTTCTGCAAGACACCCCTACCCTCGCCTCTCCATGGAAGACCTCGCCTGGCCGTGGTTCCTCAGTGATGCTTTCCTCCCCTACCAACAGCCGCCGGCAGGGGTGCTGTCCACTTTGGGTCCCTTGTTCACCTCTCAATTGACTTGGGTGCTGTCTCCCCAATGGGACTGTCATGTAGGTAAAGAATAAAAAGCAATAATAGACCCACGATTATGTGCCTACCACCTATATTAAGGAATTGGCTGCTCCTTGATTGTAACTTCTTTTCTGAGAGTAACCATAAATTTGCATGTGGTAATTGTTCTATTTTTCATCAGTTCTACTCCCTGTCGATAACATTTTTTAGTTATGAAAAACTTGAATGTCACCCACATACAGCCTGGCTCCAACCGTCTCCCAGCTCCCAATGTTGCTATTGAGAATTCGGACACCATTGATGTTGATGCCTGTTTTTTCTCTCTGTAAGTTTGAAAATCTTTAATCTCTAGTGTTCTGAAATGTCTGCTGACTCGTTCAGTGGGACAGGCAGCTTCTAATACAGCCCCCATTGATTCCGCCTCCTGGTCCTCATGGCCTTGTTAAATAAGCTCCAGTGTTGCGGAGAGGTGTTTGGCATGGAACGTCCAGCAAGAGACATCAGCAACAGCTAACAAGAGACAGCAGCCCTCAGTGGAGCAGCCCTCAATGAGGAACTGAATTCCACCAACAAGAAATTAGATGAACTTGGAAGGAGATGATTCCCCTGTCGAGTCTTCAGATAAGACTCAGCCCTGGCGTGCGCCTTTATTGCAGCCACCTGAGACCATGAAGAAATGGGCCCAGTTGAGCTGTACCCAGATTCCTGACTAAGAGAATCTGTAATAAATGTGTATTGTTTTGATCTACTACATTTTGGGTAATTTGTTACATGGCAATAAGTAGCTAATACACCCAGTGTGGGGCTTTCTTATTCCTGGGTTGTGCCCTCAGTGGGCCCTCTGCAATCTTAGATGGTTTCTGGTACTATTTCTTTTATAATTTCCTCCTCTGTTTCCTCTGTCTAGAACTCCCACTGGTTGGATATGAAACCTCCTGGATGAAAGCTTAGTTTAAAAAAAAACACCAAAACTCTATTTTCCATTTCTGCCTTTTTTATTCTGCTTTCTGAGAGATTTTCACTATTTTATCTTCCAATCCTACTACTGGATTTTTTGTCGTTGTTTTGATAATATTTTTTCTAAATATTTTTTTTCATACTATCCCATTCTTATTTTATAAATGCAAACATACATGTATGTCTTTAAGAGCAGTTTCATTCCCATTCCCTATTTGACTTCCCTGGGACTTTTTAAGATACCCAGAGATTTGACTCAATGAGTCCATATTTGAGAATGAGATATGAAATGCTGTATGTGCACGTGCACAGGCAGGAAGTTGGGGTGAGGGTGCTCAGCACGATGGCATAGATGGGTATTTTTTTATTGAGAACCTTCTGTGATAGGAAGTGGAAGCCTTTGCTCTGGGGCCAGTTTCTCTGGGGGAAAACGCTCCATGCTGAAGCCTTGGATGGAACAGCATGCCAACTGCTGGCTTCATGGAAGCAGGGAGAGGTGTAGGCTACACAGTGCAGGGTGTGGACTTTAAATGAAACCCTGATTTTAACCTTGGGCATCACCTTTGACATCCATGTTAAGTTTCTTTGAACAGCGAGCCAGTTGCATTTCTTGCAAGGGAGCAGGAGGGATGAGCATCTGACAGCACAGCCCAGGGACAGGGGTCCGGGGCTCCTCCCTCCTACACGTTCCTTCTAGTCTGTTCCCCTCTGGCTTCTTCCTAATGCAGAGGCCTGGGAGCTCTGAGCCCTTCCCCATTCCAGCAGGATCCTCGGAGGCATAGGCAGAATGGAAGGCAGGAGGGAGAGAGAAGCCACCCTCTTTTCTGCTCCTGCTAGCAGTCCCAGCGAGAACAGACAACCAAAGGGGACTTCCAAATGCCATCAGTATTTTCAAAGTAGCAGCAGGAGTTCCCGAGTATGGTGGTGGTGGCAGCGGCAAGAATGCGCTGGTGGGCTCCAACCTGGGGGATCTCCACTTGCTTCTTGTCCCCTTCTGCTTCTCGGCCCTTCCAACATGTCTCGTGTGAAGAGCCCTCCCTGCTGAGCCTGCTCTGGGTTCCCACTCAATGCTCACTCCTCTCTTAATATTTTATTTATTGCAGAGAAATATGTGACATTTGCCATTTTAACTTGTTTAAATGTACAGTTCAGTGACATTGAATACAGTCACAATCTAGTGCAACCATCACCACTATCTAGTTCCAAACTTTTTTAACACCCCAAACAAAAACTCTATACTAAGCAATAATTTCCATGCCTCTCCCCCAGCCCCTGGCAACCTCTATTCTATTTTCTGTCTCCAAGAATCTGCCTATTCTAGGGACCTCGTGTGAGTGGAAGTGTATAATACTTGTCCTTCAGTGTCTGGCTTCTTTCACTCAGTACGATGTTTTCAGGCTTCGTCCACGCTGTAGTGTGTCAGCACTTCTCTTCTTCTTATAGCCAGATAATATTCCATTGTGTGGATACGGCACATTTTGTTTATCTATTCATCTGCCGACGGACATTTGGATTGTCTCCACCTTCTGGCTACTGTGAATAGTGCAGTTATAATCATTAGTGTGCAAGTTTTCGAGTCCCTGTGCGACTGGATGTTTTGTGTCCCCACAAAACTCACATGTTAAAACCCTAACTCCCAAGGAGATGGCATTGGGAGGTGGGGACGTTGGGGGCGATTGAGTCATGACGGTGGAACAGTCACGAGTAGGATTAGTGCCGTTATAAAAGGGACTCAGAGCACTTACTCACCCCTTCTGCCATGTGAGAAAACAGAGAAAATGACCATCTATGAACCAGGAAGAGGGTTCTCATCAGACACTGAACCTGCCAGTGCCTTGAAATTGGACTTCCAGCCTCCAGAATTGAGAAAAAAGTTTCTGCTATTTGTAAGTCACCCAGCCTAGGGTATTCAGTTATAGCAGCCTGAACAGACTATGACAACCTGTTTGCAATTCTTTTGGGTATATGCCTAGGAGCGGAACTGCGAAGGTGTGTAACAACAGAGAGTGTGAAACAGCTAATTCAGGAAGTGACGGGTGTAGTGATAAATTTCATTTCAGGCATGTGAAGTTATAATTCCCTCTACTTATCGGAAGAGTCAGAGGAGCTGGTAAAGTTTTAGTGTGATGGCAGATTTGGGGTGCGATAGGTGGTGTCAGTGGGGAGGACACTGGGGAAGTCAGGGAACTATGACACCTCCCCACAGAGCCAGTCACTTCTTTCCCCATGTTCCAGAGAAGAGCCGCATCACCGTGATGGCATTGCCTTGGCATCGGTTTTTTCGGCATCGGTTCACCCACCCCTTCTCTGAGAGAATGCGAGCACTGCCTTGGTTGCATCTTCTTATCTCCCATCTGCTGTGATGCCCAACCCCAATACCTCCTTTTAGAAACAATCACCAAACTGATATGAAACTGTAGTTTTTCTGATTGTGGATGTGACGTGTTCACTATAAAAAATGGAAAATGTAGACCAGGAGAGGGAAGCTCCCTCAAGATCTGCCACTCGTATACCATTGCTGTTGGCATAATTGGTGTTCAGTTCTAGTCAGCGTGATCATTCTAGAAGTCTATGGAGGCTTCTCCCAGGGTAGCACTTCGTCCAATGCCTCACGTGCCCGCCTCTCCAGCAAGAGTGGGAAGCTCTCCTTCTGCATGAGAGCGATTCACAAAAAGCAAAACTGTTTCTCAGCCCTCACCACTTTGTTCAAAATGGCGACAGCTTTGAGTCCCATAGGAAAATATTAAATATGTTCTTTTACAAGTTAGATTTTCTACTTTACCAAATCAAGGGTCAGCAAACCTCTTCCGAACCAGATGGTAAGGATCTTAGGCGTTGCGAGACAGACGGTCTCCAAAGCCTCAACTCCGCCACTGGCAGCATGAATGCAGTGTACACAAATGGGTATGACTGTATGCCAATACAACCATACACACAAGAAGCAGGTCAGATTTGGCTCAAGGTCTATAGTTTGCCAACTCTGGTTCATACCTTTGTCAGAATTTGTGCTCTCAGCCCAGTCATGGTTGAGAAGCTGTCACACAGAGGTGCCTTCTGGTCTTTTCTTCAGAAATCGGGTTGAGGTCAATGAATGAAACTGCAAAAAATGGTGTTGCTGAGGTGGAGACCAGAGAATGGGACTGAAGCATCATAGGGGTTCTCACACAGGGTGATTCTAACCCCCAGGGTCACCGGGCAATGTCCACGCACATCTTTGGTTGGGGGCTGCTACTGGCACCTGGTGGGTGGAGGCCAGGGATGCAGCTCAGCAGCCCTCAATGCACAGGACAGCCCCAACCGCAAAGAACGACCTGGCTCCAAACATCAACACCAAGGCTGAGACACCACAACTTAAACATGAGCATGGCTATTTAGCCTGCCTGCTTGAGTTGCACTGTATAGATTTCTTAGTGAAAATGTGATGTACGCAGATGAGAAAATATTTGACTAAAATGTTAAAAGAATGTGAAAGCAACAAGCAAGCACCCTCCCCCCACCTCACCCCCACCACCCAACCTGGAGACAGCTTCTCTCAGCACATTCTTATCTTTCCAGGATTTTAGAAATTTTAACACCAATTGTTCTGTACCCATTATTTCGACCTGTTTTCATTTAAAAAATTGTGGCAGTCCTTCCAGGTGATTTTCACAATGCATAGTTAGTTGTTCCTTAAGCAGTTTTAAGTTTGGTCCCAGCATGACAGCATATTTGACATACCACATGCTCATTCTGCAGCACCTGGAGCCCCTGCTTAACTGAAGCATGCAGCACTCATTGATCATTTTGACAGGGTTGAAGCAAAGGTCTATGGGAGTGTGCTGGGGTAAGGGACCCCCACTGGCCCATGAACACTCAAGGACCCCAAACAAATCTGCTGCCTTTACCCCAGAGTTCGGGGAATTTTTAAATGCTAGAAGGCAGAGATTACAATGAAAAGCCTGACCTGGAATCACTTTGGGCACTAACTAGGCTAATTGATGAAGATAACCACTGACAAAAGGACCGGGGTACCTGGAGTGTTCTCTCCTGTGGAACCAAAGCTTTCTGCACACGAATCGGGGGGAAAACAGGTCAGGGGGTAGAGAAGTTTCTGGGACTCTGATACAGGAGCTCAATGGGAATCCCTAATGAGATGGGCTTCAGTGGACTTAGGAGACCACAGAAACGAAAGGTGGGTTGTGTGAATGGAAACTGCAGGTTTAAACTGGCCTGATCGCAAGCATTCATGTCTCCTTGGCCTGCATGTGTGGTGGGAATGGCTATTTTGTCTAACCAGGTACTGCTTCCCCTACCTGCAACTGTGTATCTAAAACCTGACGAAGTTTCCAGGAGGCCCGAGTTAGGTTAAAGAAGGTGGATAAAAGCATGCCTGTTTGAACAGGATTCAGATCAAGTGGCTGCATCTCTCTTCCCGAAATGCGTGAGCCTGGATACTGCATCTCATCAGGGGCTCTTCCCCTCCCTGGTGTCGTAACGCAGAAAGTGCCATCCACAGGAACCAGTAAACACCAATGGATGCACGTCCTCGGGAACCACTGGGATTGCTGGCGCCTACACGGTGTAGACAGAAGCTGGCGAGCTGCCTGGGCAACCTCTCTGCGGCATGGTCCAATGTGGAGTGTAGACTGAAGCTATGGGGCAAGTCCGCAGGTGCCTCCCAGCGACTACTACTGGGACAGGAGAATTTCCATTTGAGGACCTACTCATAACTTGCTGTCAGACATTAAACAGAACAGAACAGCCTAGTGACTGAAGGACAGGAATCACCCTGAAAGCGAAATACTCATGTCTCAGAGGTCCCAAGGCTCGGAACCAGCTGTTTAGAAGAACGTGAGAAAACACGTGCCTTCTGCTCCCCCCTTATGCAGAAACCAAGACTCAACTGCCAAACAGTTTTATTTTTTAAATATCAAATAAGATTATCATACAAAAACAGGTATACTGTGGAACTAAGTGACTAAAGTGCTTGAGTTTCTAGAATATCACATCCGTGCCTGTGACACAGATGAGCCCCGGACAAATGGCACAGGATGTGCTTTCTTCTTGAAGGTTTGCAGGAAG
>NW_011888907.1:4357007-4358986 GCF_000151845.1 Pteropus vampyrus | reverse complement strand
TGCTGGAACACTCTCATGTCATGAAGAGCTCAAAGGCAGAAAGAGTTGGGAAGGAAGACATCCACGTACTGGTACCACCTCCATGTCCCCTTGCCTAAGGTCGTGGCGGCCTGAGACCGTGTGTCAGGCCTGGCTACTGTCCAGGCAGTTATGAGAACAAACCTGGAATGCCACTCTAGTGTCTCCAACAGAAATAAACGCAAAAGGAAGAGAAAGCCTGTGCTGCAAATAACTTTAAAACAATCCCATGGCTTCTACTCCTCCTTTCAGCATCTCTGTACCCCTGATGCCAGCGGAGAGCTGCCCATAACTGTGCTGTGTTGCACCTGCTCTAGGAAAGCCAGTATCTCTCTGCTTCGAGCACACATCCCATCCACCAGCTACACATTTACACACTTCACAACAAGACATTATAATATTTTGGGAACCTTGTACAGGTTCCTACGAATACACATCATTTCCCCCCTGATGGGGTCTGAATTGCGTCCTCCCGAAAAGACATGTTCAGGTCCTAATCTCAAGTATCGGTGACTGTGACCTGACTGGAAATGGGGACTTCGTAGATGTAACTGAGTTAGAATGAGGTCATAGGGTAGGTAGGGCCTATTCCAATAACTGGTGCCCTTCTAAGAAGAAAATTTAGATACAGAGGTGCTCAGGGAACAAGGTCATGTAAAGACAGAGGCAGAGACTGGAGTGATGCTGCCAGGAGCCACGGAAGGCCAAGGGTCACCAGCAAACCCAGACGTGGGGAGAGGAACCTGGGGGAGACCTCCCATTCCCCGGAACCTCCAGAAGGAACCAACCCTCCCCACACCTTGATTTTGGCCTTCTGGCCCCTTAAACTGCAAGGAATAAGATTTTATTGTCTAAACCACCCAGTTTGTGGTACTTTGTTACAGCGGCCACACAAAACTCATACAGCCCCAATCCCAATTCCTGTCAATTATCTAAGGAACTTATCAGAGATGGAGTCCAAGAGTCACAGACGAGCTGTGAACTGCAAAACTATACAGCTGGAAACCCTGACACAGAGAATCATTCAATAAGGCTCATTTTTCAAGATTCTACGTCAGGCATCTACTATCTCACATTGGAAAAAGCTTGGTTTTATTAAAAATCATCTCTGTCTAGAAGTTAATCAGTGGCTTAGGGCTGGGAGAGGAGTGGTGATGGGAAGATACTGAGTTTCTTTTGGGGGAAACAAAAATATCCTAAAATTAGATTGTAGGAATGACTACACATCCTTATGACTATACTAAAAAACAGTAAGCTTTATTAAATGCGTGAATTGTATGGTATCTGAATTATATATCAATAAAGCTGTTAAAAAATTTTTTTTAAATCATCTCTGTCCAAGAATGCCAATACAGCATCGCCCTTTGTGATCCTGAACTGTGTTTGTGGAAAGTTCTAGAGGGAAAGTCCACCTGATTTTAGATGGCAGTGTTTTACTACATCAGCCTCAAGCAAACGTATTTACAGGCTCATGAGAGCTCTGCTCAGAAATACCCAAACTCCAGGGCAGCGGAAAACTTGCTTCGTGAAGATGCCTGTTCTAGAGAATTTAAAGATGAAGCACAGCACTCTTCACACCTACCAATTTCTTCAAGTGAAGGATTAGGTGGGACCCCTCTGCAGGAAAGGGACCCTGCGACTCTGCACAGAACGTAGGACGGAGGTGGGTCAACAGCCCTGTCATTGCCCCAGCCGACAAAGCATCTGTGTAAAGCCCCTCACCAAGGCAGAAAGAATACAGGCTGCTTCCCGAGAATGCTTTTCAGCAGGGTGGGAAATCGATAGTGAGGCCACAGACCTGGGTCCCAATCCCAGCATGCACCCTAGACTAACCGCAGTCTCACTGGCCCCCCGTGTCCTCTGCCATCTGGTGTGGGTCGTACCATCTACCTAGGAGGATGCTTATGAAGGTGACAGGCAGGGATTAAGATGCCTGGCATACAAGAATTTCCGACACTGGC
>NW_011888907.1:4355185-4356957 GCF_000151845.1 Pteropus vampyrus | reverse complement strand
GCGGAAAACTTGCTTCGTGAAGATGCCTGTTCTAGAGAATTTAAAGATGAAGCACAGCACTCTTCACACCTGCCAATTTCTTCAAGTGAAGGATTAGGTGGGACCCCTCTGCAGGAAAGGGACCCTGCGACTCTGCACAGAACGTAGGACGGAGGTGGGTCAACAGCCCTGTCATTGCCCCAGCCGACAAAGCATCTGTGTAAAGCCCCTCACCAAGGCAGAAAGAATACAGGCTGCTTCCCGAGAATGCTTTTCAGCAGGGTGGGAAATCGATAGTGAGGCCACAGACCTGGGTCCCAATCCCAGCATGCACCCTAGACTAACCGCAGTCTCACTGGCCCCCCATGTCCTCTGCCATCTGGTGTGGGTCGTACCATCTACCTAGGAGGATGCTTATGAAGGTGACAGGCAGGGATTAAGATGCCTGGCATACAAGAATTTCCGACACTGGCGGTTCCTCCTGCTCCTGGCCTGGCAGACACCCCATTTCCTACCTAAGAATCGCTGTCCATCACCATCCAGGTGGATTGATTTCACCGGCAGCTCATGCCTCGTGGTGTCCAGGGCCGTCGCAAACATCTTATACTGCTCCTTAAAGCGTTCAGCCACAGCCTCGTAGGGGCTGAGAATCTCGATCTGCGGGCAGGAGGGAGAGGGGCCTGTGAGACAAGACCCTGTAGTCGCCGCCCCAGGAGTCTTACTGATGGTACATATGAGGTTAAGACACAGGCTGCTCTTTCGGGATCTCCTAGGGAATCCTCCGAGAGATTCCATGGGCGTGGTGGGCTCTCCCCTAAGTCTTGGCTGCCCTCCTTCCCTCCTTGCCATAAACATACATCTGCCTTGTAGCACACTCCAGGGCCGGCCCTCAACTGGGACCATAGCAGACCCAGGAAGGCTGGGCCCGCCTGCTTTGGAGCATTGAGTTGGAACGCCCGGCCCCCACAAGGCCGATGCCACCAGGCCTTCTTCCCTCATACACGCTGTCCCAGTCTGCACGGGGCTTTGTAAGGATTATTTGTCATTCCTTTTTGTTCAACTCTGTGAAGATGGGGACCCCATTTTCAGCCCAGGGCCTAGCTGCAGAGCAAGCACTGGGTATTATGGGCCAAAATGTGTCCCCCTAACCCCATAATTCCTCTACTGATGTCCCAACTCCCAGAACCTCACTCAGAATGTGACCTGATCTAGAGACAGGGTCTTTACTGAGGGAATCAAGTCAAGGTGAGGTCATTAGAAGGGTCCCTGATCGATATGCCTGGTGTCCCTATAAAAGGGGTAGATTTGGAGACAGACACGCGCACAGGAAGAACACCAAGTAAAGAGACACAGGGAGAGGACAGCATCTACAAGCCAAGGAGAAAGGCCTCTCACGGCCCTCAGGAGCCAACCCTGCCGACGCCTTGATCTCACACTTCTGACGTCCAGAACTGAGAGAGAATAGGTTTCAAATGCTTACGCCACCCAGTCTGTGGGACTTTTGATGGCAGCCCCAGAACACACACCCACTGCATCAGGAGCCACATCCCCCGCTTGGCCCTTCTAGGTCCCAAGGGTTTGTTCCATGACTTCCTTGGCGCAGACACCTCTGTCCTAGCACTGACTACACGGTGCCAAGACTGTGCCTCCCCCCAGCACCCTGGCGCCCTGCGCAGGCCTGGAGAGAGTCTTCATGTTACTGGGCACAAGCTGAGAGTGCCTGAAGAATATGTACATGTGTGTACTGAAGGGTCAGGTTCCTCTTGCTGGTTGGTACTTAACATGATAGGCTT
>NW_011888907.1:4340820-4355135 GCF_000151845.1 Pteropus vampyrus | reverse complement strand
ACTGGGCACAAGCTGAGAGTGCCTGAAGAATATGTACATGTGTGTACTGAAGGGTCAGGTTCCTCTTGCTGGTTGGTACTTAACATGATAGGCTTATCCTCTTATAAACTGTCACATACCAACACCTGGTGGTGTTAAAAGCTGAGCACAGACTTATATCCAGTATAAATGCTCCCTCCATACCCCTGCCACGATGACCCTGCCAGGACACGCGGCTCAGACACCATGGTCAAAACTGACCTGAGCGTCAAGGGCGTCCAACAGCTCCTGCTTCCTCTGACAGAGGAGAAGGTTGCGCTTCAGCTCATGGACCTTCTTCTGGAGCTCTGCCTTCTCTTGGCACATCATTAATAAATTCCTTTCCGCTTTTTCTTCAAATGCAGCAACACTGTTCTCGATCTGCTAAGTGCAGAGCAAGAGCTGAGGCCAGAGGGAACTCCATCTCTGTGGCTGACAGAGGCCACCCTTCCACCCAGTCACATGTGAACATGGTTCCATTGTCACCTTTACAGTCAGCAGAGTCAGGAGTAATGTTTGGGATTCCATTATTTCCATCGCTTCGAAAAAATCCTTGAGGAGAAGGAAAAGATACTTTGGGTTCCCAAGGAACTGGTGTCAATCCAGCCCTCTCCCCTGGGAGAGAAAGAACCCTAACCCGTAAACACTTTATTTAGTTCAGTAATTGGATAACTCTCTACTATATTACAACCTGCTGTTTCTATCATCTCGTTTAGTCTGCTTGGGCACTCTGTGAGTAGGGAGAAGATGCTCTGGCCCCGGGTGGTCAAGGGCCAGCTGGAGGGCACCTGCCCACTCGGTGCCACACTGGAGTCAGGACTTGAGCCTTCCACCCGTGTAGGGCCACAGCTGGGGCATCCTCCCGCTGAGGGACAGGGCCAGCCCCAGCACGCTCCCTACCTAGCACGGCACCGCAAACAAGGCCCCAATCTCATTTTTCACAGGATCCCACATTTCTATCTACTCCTGTCCATGAACTTGCAGAAACAAATTCTACACATGATATAAGAACATGGGCTGGTTTTTGCTCTAAAAGGCATGGCTGACTCATTTGTTCCTGGAGCCTTAGGCCTTGAGTGACATCTGGCACAGGGCAGGAGTTAAATCAGATTTATCCAACCCATTAGCAGCTTCCCTCTCCCTTCAGACACTTACTGGGTTCTTTTTCCGTGAGGCAGAAAATGATGTCGACTCGGTTTTCTTTGACATTGTTTTTTCTAATTGTGGGGTCTTTCTGAGCACACTTTTCTCTAAGACCAAGAAAACCGTTTTTAAGATGAGAAGAGAACAGTTCGGAAGCCCCCGGAGATGCAATGCAACCCCCAGTTGGGAAAAGAAGTGAAATGAACGATTTACCATTAATGGCCGAGAGATCCAGGTCTGGCGGGGCAGTGCCGTGTCCTTCCAGCAATGTAGACTGCAGGTCTCCTTTGCCGAAGACTGCACCGCTCTCTGTGGGCCCAAGGAGAATCCCAGGCAGTCAGCATATCACCAGGATGCTCTACACCCAAGTCAGGAAGTAGGCAACCTTTTTGGACTCTAATACATGCCATATACTTATTCTGCCCTCAGCTCTTTCTCCTGCTTTCTCTAGTAGCTTCCTCCTTTCTCTGTTCATCTACTCCAGGAATTCCCTTCATCTTTGAGCCTCTATTTAAAACTGAGAAATTATGTCTTATACCATCTATAATGGGCACTGGTGTACTGTATGCTTCAATTAAGCAAGGACTCCAGAGGACTGCGAAATGACTAGATGGTACACTGTCATGTTACGAACTAAACAGAAGACAACTTCATGAATGACTGTGCAGTTGAGGAAACGACTGTGGACGTGAAGAGAGCAAAGTCATAATAATGTGTAGTGTGTAGACTCATTTGTGTTAGAATTTATTTTTGATTCTAGATAAACAAAAATCTTTCAAGAGCAGCTACCTCCTGGGTAAGATGCTGGGAACCCTAGGTGGGAAATAGCGACTTTTTATTGCTATGGCTTTTGTACAGAGTAATGTTTTGCAAACTGCATGTATAGAAGATCATTAAAAAAAAGTCATTTCCTATTGGTATACTTGGTGTTCAAAGAGCAGTCCCTCTAAGTCATGGTTATGTTTGTATCATGATGTCTTAGCCTTAGTACATTTGGGGCTGGATGAGTCTTTGTCAGTCTTTGTCGTGGGGCTGTCCTGTGCCCTGTAGGGTGTTGAGCAGCATCCTGACTTCCCTCTACTAGATAGATTCAAGTAGCATACATCCACCCTCGATCGCAACAACCAAAAATATCTCCAGACACTGCCTGGTGTCCCCTGGGGTCTGAACTGCACCAGGTAAGAACTCTGATTTTTTAATGTGGCAGGCTCAGTTTCTGACCCCTCAGACCATGCCAGTTTTCTCAGATTCATGCACCGCCCTCAACTAACTGCATTGAGAAAACATCAGAAGCCTGGCTCAGGCTCCATGTGCCTGCTTCTCAATCATACCTGGGTCAAGGAACAGTGCAAGTTCTGACAAACATATAAATCAGGATCAGCAAACACAGCTCACAGGCCAAACCCGGCCCACTTCCTGTATTTGTTAATAAAGTTTTATTGGGACAGACATGCCCATTTGTGTATGTATGGTCTGTGACTACTTTCACACTGCAAACAGCAGAGTTGAGTCTTTGCAACAGAAATTGTCTGTCTTGCAAAGCCTAAAATATTTGCCATCTGGCTCAGGAAATGGTTTCTGACCCTTGGTTTGAAGAGTAAAGTAAGAAATCTAACTTGTAAAAGAACATTTAATTTTTTCCTATGAGACTCAAAGCTGTCGCCATTTTGAACAAGGGAGTAGGGGCCAAGAAAGTTTTGCTTTTTGTGACTTGCTCTCATGCAAACAAAGAGCTGCCCACTCTTGCTGAAGAGGAGGGCACATGAGACACTAGATGAAGTGCTACAGTGGGAGAGCCCCCCCCACCCCAGACTTCTAGATGAGCACAGTGCCTAGAACTAAACACCAAATATACCAATAGTGATGGTCTGAGTGGCAGACTGTAAGGAAGCTTCCTCCTCCTGGTCTACATTTTCCATTTTTTTTTTTTATATCGAACACATGTCACATCTATAATCAGGAAAACTAAAATTTTTTCTTATCATCTTGGTGACAGCTCCTAGAAAAAGGATATGGGGAGACCATTATAAGGAAGACCCAACCCAAGGCAGTGAGAGGCAGGATGAGGCCTCACGCCTTCTCTGGGAGTCTTGGTCTCAGAGCTCTGGTGAGAAATAGTCATGTGATTAAGGAACTGATGCCACAAGGAGAGCCATGATGACAACTCAGAGGAAGGAACTGATCTCCCCCCGCTATCCCGCCATCCCCTTTCAGCTCCCCAGATGCCCCGAATCTGTCTTTATACTGAAACTCCTTGCCTACCTCTTTCTTCTAATGCTTCCAAGAGAGAAAAGAGGGAGTTTTAACTCAGCATACTTGAAAACACAATTCACCATCATGCTCATCGTTTCCTGAGCTCCACAGCCATTTCGCATCCCCCTCTAATGGTACACACCTTTGCTCTTCTGGAGTGGGTTGGGTTTCCTTCCACCTTCAGGCATCTTCTCACTGGTCTTTAAAGCATCTGTTGCAGGAGCCTATTAGAAAACACATGACTTTCAGGGGACAAGACACCTCCCCTTCATGAGAAGGGGCCCCTTCGTGGTCCACACAGTTTGCATCTGCTCTTACTTTGAGGCAAGGGACAGACTTAAGGAGTTCTAACATTTAGTTGTGCAAGTACGGGACAAACTAATTTTGTAAAAAAGGATACTCTCACATGCATGGAACACAGGAAGCCATCAAAATGTTTGTCAATGATTATCTCTGATATAGCAGATTACAGATAACTGATTTTCTGTATACATTTTAGTATTTGTCAGTTTTATAGACAGAATATATTACTTTGGACATCAGGAAAAACAAAGTTTTTGTACAGGTACTCATTTTCAAAACTTAAAAATGCAAGCAAGCCACAGAGCTAGTAAGCCATTGTAATATAATTATATAAAAGAAAAAAAACCTCATAAAGAGTAAGAATACTTCAATGCACAAAGGCCACTCCTATTCGACCTTGTACTGGAAGTCCTAAAGTAAGAAATAAAAGGCAAACAGGAAAGGAAGAAATAAAACTTGCTTCTTACAGACATGATTCTTCATGTTGAAAATTCCAAAACATATTTTAAAATGCTACTAAAATTATTAAGTTTAGCAAAGTTGCAGAATAGAGGGTCAAAGTTTTTTAAATCAATCATATTTCTAGCAATAAATAACTTTGGAAATTGAAATTAAAAGATAGTATCGTGTATAGAACTAAAAAACACCAAATACTTAAGGATAAACCTAACAAAACACAGGGAAGGTCTGTGAGCTGGAGACTACAAAACACTGTTGAAAGAAATCCAGGAAGACGTAAGTAAACGAAGACCTACACAATGATCGTGGATTTAAAGAGTTGGTATTTTTAAGATGGTGTTCTCCCTAATCTAATGCATACATTCAATACAATCACAATCCCAGCAGATTTGGTAAAAAATGTCAAGCTAAGAATAAAATTTATATGGAAAGGCAAAGGAATTAGAAGAGTCAAATAGTTTTAGAAAAGAACAAAGTAGGAGAATTCACATTACCTGATTTCAAGACTTGCCACAAAGCTAACAATAATCTCAGCAGTGTGGAACTGGCCTACAGATAGACACATAGAACAATGGAAAAGAACAGAGGCCAGAAATTATGCATTCATATATGGGTAACTGGTTTTTGACAGAGGTGATGAGACAATACAATAGGGAAATGAAAGTCATTTTAAAAAATGGTACTGGAACAAGAGAACTTCAATTCCATCATCATACCAGATACAAAAAGTAATTCAAAATGGATCACAGACCTTAATGTAAAACCTAAAACTATACAACTCCTAGAAGAAAACACAGGAGAATATCTTTTTGATCTTGGGTTAGGAAAAGATTTCTTAGATGAGACACCAAAAGCACAGTCCATAAAAAGAGAAATTGATAAATCGGACTTCATCAAAATCAAGGACTTCTGCTCCTCACAAGACACTTAAGAGAATGAAAACACAACAAGCCACATAATGGGAGAAAATATTTGCCAATTCCTATACAGGGTGGCATCCAAGATATACAAAGGGCTCTCAAAACTCAATAATGACAAAACAACCTGCTGAAAAAATGGGCCAAAGATTCAAATGGACACATCACCAAAGATATAGGAATAGCTAATAAGCACACGAAAAGACGCTCAATACCATCAGTTTCTATGGAAATGCAATTAAAACCACTATGAGATACCACTTCACACCCACTAGAATGGCTTCACTCTTAAAGTACCAACCGGAACTCTCAGTGGCTGGTGGGAACGTAAGTGGGTACAGCCACTTCAGATAACAGTTGGGCAGTTTCTCACACTCAAACATATGCTCACACCATAACCCAGTAATTTCTCTCCTGGGAGAAATGAGGACACATCCACACAGATCCTGCGCAGAAATGTTTAAGGTAGCTTTGTTCAAAATTGCCAAAAACGGGACAAACCAAACATCCTGTACCAGCTGAGCACCCTGTGGACCATCCATAGGGTGGAATATTCTTTAGCCATCATAAGGAACCAACACTGTTATAGGCAATGGCAGGGAGGGACCTCCATGCGCTCTTCACATGAAAGAAGGAAGGTACAAGGCCTATTGTGTGACACCTTTTAAATGACCTTCTGGAAAAGGCAAAACTACAGACAGGTACAGAAAACAGATCAGGGTTGCATGGGGTGAGGAGGGGCCAGCTCCATGAGAGCATAAGGGGATTTGGGGGTGACAGATCGTTCTGTATCTCAATTGTGGTGGGTCCATAACCGAATGTGTTTGTCAAACTCGCAGAACTGGATGTTGAAAAGAGTGACACGTTTCTCCATGTAAATTATGCAGCAGGTCCTTAAATAATATTTCTTTATAACAT
Source organism: Pteropus vampyrus (assembly GCF_000151845.1). Taxonomy (NCBI): domain Eukaryota; kingdom Metazoa; phylum Chordata; class Mammalia; order Chiroptera; family Pteropodidae; genus Pteropus; species Pteropus vampyrus. The sequence goes on along the minus strand of NW_011888907.1, from coordinate 4,349,124 downwards.
TGATGAGATGCCATAGAAACAACTCTTGTTTATATCAATTAGTCTGTGGTAAAATTGGTTTCTTTATACATCGTTTTACTGCAGTTCCAAGAACCTATTGACGATGTTAAGTGAGGATTTACCATACCTTAATTTAAAAGCTGAAAAAAATGAAAAACTCTTATTAAAGATCCAAATACTACATATAGCATATAGACACACAGGGGCGCTATAACCAAGTTTGAAAGGCAACATTAAAATTATGAAGTGTGTGTGGATTATGATTCTTTGTTGAAAATCACTTCAATACTGTAAATCACGGATTCTGGGTGATAGTGTGTCAACATAGGTTTATTTACTGCAAACACGCACCACTCTGGTGCAGGATATTGATAGTTGGGGAGGATACACAACAGTAGGGGGAGGGGGTATATGAGAAATCTCTATACTTTCCACTCAATTTTGCTGTGAAACTACAACTGCTTTACAAAAATAAGTCCATTTAAGAAAATCACTACCAGAAGCATTTTGAACAATTTGTACAAAGCTATCTTTTTTCCTCAGGATAGATCTTAAGGTACATTTTTAAGAACCTGCCATTCACCCTATCTAGAGTAAACCAAAAAAAAAAAAAAAAAAAACAGCAGAAATGAATATTTAACTAGGTTTTACCACAAACAGTGATTTGGTAACGTGACCTTCACCTCACATTTTCAGTACGTACGCACTGAAACAAAACACATAATTGGGTAACGTACTAATTGTTTTCATTAAGCGTCAGACAAAGCATGCTCTGATGTTCAGTGTTTTGTTCCATCGTTTTTAGTGGTTTCATAATTTTCATGGTGTGGCTACAGGTAGTTCATGAAACTCTTCCTCTAACACTAGGTGATTCAGGCACATTGTTTTTCCCATAGCAGCTCTCTAAAGGCCCGCAGGTGTTTTTTTTTAAATACCAGCCAAGGCCAGGGATTGTGTGCTGGGCACTCAACAGAACTGCTTCAGGACAGAATCCAGAAAAGGAATTATAAGGTCGAAAGACAGAAACAATTTTAGGTATCAAGAGAGATAACTGCTTTGCAAAAGGAATTGTCAAAGCAATTTGCCACTCAAAATAGAGACGTAGGACTTGGTATAAAGGGTGGGATGACTTCAAAGGCAACAGGGCAAAGTCCCCAAAATGCTGCCTTCAGAAGCAGGTTCTTTCTGCCTGGCTCAAGAGAATTCCAAGTTCATCAAAACTGCCTCAGAGCTGTTTCAAACGTACATTATGTGTTACCTTTTTGGTGGTTTTCTTCTCATACTGCAGGTATCGGGACTCAACCACTTTTCCACCTGTGAGGGACATACTGTTAGTTTATAACAAAAACTGCAATGGGTGTGTGAAGACCCACTATGCACTAAGGACTCGCACCACCTCCCCCAGAGCCGGGTGCCATCGGCCCTCACTGATCAACAGCAGGAACGGGAGAGATGCTCCCCTTGCTCCTCTCCAACCCTGTCCTTCAGCAAGAACATTTATGGGATACCTATCGTATGAGAAAACATGTTAGAACACCTACTATATGCCAAACGTGTATGAGACACCTACTGTGTGCAAGAACATTTATGAAATAACTACAGCATGCAAAAACATGTTAGAACTCCTACTGTATGCAAAAACATGTATGGGATACCTACTATGTGCAAGTCCCTGGGCTTGGGGCAGAGCCACCGAGATCCACAGGAGCTATGGTCAAGAAAGACCAAGGACTATGTTCCGAAGGTCAAAGGAGAAAAGGGACTCAGGGGCCAGACAGGGAAAGGAAGAAAGACCTTCCACAGAAGGCCACCTGTTTGCCTCCTCCTTCCTCCCCAGTTCACTCCCCAGAGTCATGACCCCAACCACTACTTCACCCACTGTCTCTGACCCACCGATGGTACATCCTTTCATGTCCCCTCACCCCACCTCTCCTAGCTCAGGACAGCTCCCCTGGACATGCGCAGTGCCAAGGCCCTTCTCAGACACATAGTATCCCTTCAGACAGCTCAGCCGCAGGCTCCCCTTCCACTCCTGCCCCTGGGGCATTGAATGTGGATGGAGAATATCATATCTGTCCTCCCAGCTTCCATGGGCTCTTGCTGCAGCCCCAGTGATCACCCACAGTCCTCTGTTCTGTCCCCCATCCCCTCCTAGACCCTCCCACATCTCTGCTCCCCTGGGCCCATCCCTCTGGTCAGCTGGGCACCTGTCTCCTACTTCCCTGGAAAGGCAGCAGTGGCCCCAAGAGACCCCTCTTCCTTGGCATCCAGACACCTCCCAGCCTCTGAGCTGTATCCTGGCCTCGCCACATGGACGGACCTCTGTGCTCTGGGGTAAAGCAAAGACCCACTTTGGGTGTTAGCACCAACTCTCACCCCACAATAAAACTGCCTTGGCAACCCCTCCCCCCACCACCTGCTCCTCTCTCCAACAGTCACACTGTTAATTCTCCTCCAACCCCTCAGACTCACCCCCATTTCTCTGCTTCCTCCTCTACACTTCCCTCTTCCCTTGAATCCCTCCTCCCATCCCCCACCCCAGCTCTCTCACCCACCACTGCACAGAAGAAACTCATTTCCACAAGATCACTGAGACCTCCCCGCTCTAAAGCCCACCAGGCATTCTTAGTCTTCATCCCGAGCCATCAGCAGCACTGGGTGCAGTGCTCACCTGCTCCTTCCTCCTGAAACATCCTGCAGGCCTCTAGGCTGGCTGTCCCCCTAGCAGCCGACAACAGGCTGTCTTGCCAGTCCACCAGCTGGTGAAGCCTGAGCTCTTCCAGGCACCTTGCAGATCCCGCACCACAACTCAGGGCGCCCACCCCTCTGGCCTCTCCCTTCCTCAGCCCCCTCACTCACTCCATTCCCACGATCTCCAACCAGCAGCAGCTTCCACGCCTGCCCCGCTTCCCGGCTCTGCTCAGCCTAGCATCTCCCTTGGACCTGGAAGCTCCCCCATCCTGCTGTTTTATCCACAGCATCTGTCACTGTCCTCCACACCCTGGGTCTCTTTACTTCTCCACTAGTGGTACCACCTGTGTCCCAGACAGCCTGCTCCCTGAGAGCAGGGACTCATGACTGGGTTGCTGCATTCTGCCACTTGCAGAGAGCAGGTGCTCAACGATGCATCCAATGCACGATTCCACACTTCTTCCAGGTGCCACTAGCACTCAAGGTCTCCCTTTTTACTCAGGGAGAGCAACATGGTCAACGTCACAGGGCCCCACAGTTCAGTTAAACAAGACTGATTTCAACCTTATCTTCACACCAAGGTTTTTATCTTCCACTGGAGATTGGGGTTGCAGCCGCCACCCTGAAAGGAGGCGTATCCAGTTAACGGGGAACCTGGCACAGGCCATAGAGGCAGTGGTTGTCCTGAGCGTGCCCCGGGTGGGGAAGAACCATGCCTACCGGGAGAGTGGGCAGGAGGTACCTGGGGTTGAAGCCAGGACCGGGCAGGGTCTGGGGGAGAGTCAAGCCACCGTGAAGGTAAGAGGTTGGGGCGAAGGACACCACCGGTTCCAAATGGGAAAAGACCATCCTACGCTGGGTCTTTCTAACACTGTCAGCAAAGGGTCTTCACACCTAGGAAGGAGCCAAGGCTCTGAGCTCCTGGGACAGCTGAAAAACAGTTTCAGGTTTCCAGAAAACTAGAATGCACCTGTTTGTTTTAAACAGTGGTGGGTTTTCCATAGCAACAATGTTATAGCGAAGGATATAATGTGTTCGAGAACCAGACCACGTGTAAAATAGAAGAGATGTTAGAGACACGATTCTGCTCTAAGTTCTCTGAGACGTGCTCTGCCACACAGCACACTTTAGGAAAATACTTCATCATTTCAGAGGCTTGAGTCTGCCACCAAACTGGGTACTGCCAAGAGTCAAGGAGGGCTGCTCACAGTGACCCTAGACCTTCAGGTGGACATAGGACATCGGGGCACTCCCAAAGGACTGATGCACTGACACAGAGGAAACTTAGGAAATTTTTGTTTGATAATGAACTTAACTCACATTCTCCTCACCTACACTTCCAAGTGACAAGTCCTGAGCATAGCCTGTGACCCCCAGTGCTGGAAGGGCCCACTGCTCTAGATGAACCCCTCCGGGGCCTGCCATACAGGCAGAGCCTGCAGGCAGAGTTTGGTGACCAGACTTGAAATCCCCCAAGGTGTGACAGGAAGAAGATAAAGTCATTCCCCTGCTCTGCTCTGATTTTTCTCCTGCAACGGCACTTACTAGAAAATAATGTGGATTCTAACTTGACTCACCTTGTGTTCTTCTTCCTTTCGCCTTGGCGCCACTAGGAGTACTTGGACCCCCTGAGGAAGGCTTCCTAAAAGAGAGAGGGGGTCTTGTTAATGTAATTGAAACTGAGGGAGGCCAGGGAGAAGCCTGGGCTTCTGATCTCTGGGCCACCTTGACAGGAAGAGGGACATGGAGCCCTGTCACCTGGGATGACACAGCATAGCCCAACGCCTGAACTGAGAAGGGCCCAGAGTGAGAAGATCGAGCATATTTGCCAAGCCTCAAAGATCTCAACTTATGTCACAGGTTCATTAATTCAGCAAGCAGTTGTGTGCCTGCTGTTTGCTGCTGGGGATATGCAGTGAACGAGAGATGGAACTCCTTCCGTGAGAGGGAAGAGCAGCATTTCCCTGTCGGGCATGTGTGAAGGTGCCCCAGACAAGTAAAGGGGCAACAAACCGCCTTTTGCTTGTACAAGAGGAAGGATGTTCTAAGCCAGGGATCAACAAGGCCAAGGGCGCAGAGGCAGAGAAGAATGATGTGGAAATAGAAATTGATCATCCCTATGGCTTAGCTGGAGAACGCAGACAGAGAGATGGGATCAGGAGAGAACGCTAAGCCAGGCTGGCAGTTCTGAAAGCCTAACTTAAGGGCTCAGACCTGGTCCTATAGCCCAGAGCTAAATATAGCCCAGACAGTAAATATTCTCAGCTCTGTGGGCTATGTGTTTGCAGTCACAACTACTCGACCTTGTCTTTGGAACACGAAGCAGCCATGGATGATGCAGAGAGAAATGGGCGTGACTATGTTCCAATAAAACTTCATTTATACACAGTGACATGGAATTTCATATAATTTTCATGAGTCACAAAGCATTCTTCTCCTATTGATGTTTTTATCAACCATTTAAAGATGTACAAACCATTTTCAGCTCACTCTCAGGCTATAGGAAATGAACACTGTCAGCCATGTTTCATGAAGACCACTGACAGCTGGGAAGAAGACAGGCTCTAAGGTTCCAGAAGGACAGGGACCAGGATGCTCCTCACCATTCTCCAGTGCCTATGTATACATCTGCTCAAGCTGCCATCACAAGATGAGACTTAAACAATATTCCAAGATCAAGGTACAGGTAAGGTAGGTGGCCTCCTGCAGAAGGGGAGAGAGCGGGCGGAAGGGAGAGCAAGCTAGAACACACAGCAAGCTCTCTGATGTCTCTTCTTATAAGGACACCAATCCTTTCAGATCAGGACCCCACCCTTATGACTTCGCTTAGCTTTAATTACTTCCATAGAGACTACATCTCCAAATACAGCCACAAGGGGTGCTTAGGGCTCCAACATATGAATTTGGGAGAGCAGAAGGTGGTGGGAAGGGGGAAGCACCATAAACATCAGTCTATAACAACCTGGCAGACAGGAGGCATTTGATAAATATCTGTTATATGAATAACTTAGGGGTGCTCGCTCAAGGGCAATTATGACTCCCATGAGACATCTGGCAATATTTGAAGACATTTGTGATTGTCATAACAGAAGGGGATGCTATTGGAATGGGTCAAGGTCAGAAATGCTGCTCAACACCCTCTGATACACAGGATGGCCCCCATCACAGAGATGATCCAGCCTCAGATGTCTATTGTCAAGGTTGAAAGCCCCTGGCAAGATGAATGGGTGATCAGGAGCATGGGACTGAAGACAGAACTTGGAAGGCTGCGTAAAACTATCAAAAATAACTAAGTATCAGGGAAATGCAATGAGACACCTCCTCACACCTGTTAGAATAGCTATTATCAAAAAGACAAGAAATAACAAGTGTTGGTAAGGATGTGGAGAAGTTGGAACCCTTGTGCACTTTGGTGGAAATGTAAATTTGTGTAGCCACTGTGGAAAACAGTTTGAAAGTTCCTCAAAAAACTAAAAATAGAACTACGACATGATCCAGCAATTCCACTTCTGGGTATTTATCCAAAGCAGTCCATGGCCTGTTAGGAACTGGGCCACACAGCAAGAGGTAAGCAGCAGCAAGCAAGTGAAGCTTCTTCTGTATTTGCAGCCGCTCCCCAGCGCTAGCATCACCACCTCAGCTTCACCTCAGATCATCAGGCATTAGATTCTCAGAGGAGCACCGGTCCCTGGTACCAAAAAAGTTGGGGACTGCTGAGTAAGATATGTTATATATTCTATACAGTGATATATGATATGTATAATGGAATACTACTCAGTCATCAAAAAGGATATCTTGCTATTTGCAACATAGATGGACTTCGACATTATGCTGAGATAAATCAGACTGAGAAAGACAAATACTGTATGATCTCACCTATATGTAGAATCTCAAAACAAAACAAAACACTGAACTCATAGAGAATGGATTGGTAGTTACCAGGGGCAGGGAGGTGGGGTGAAATGGGTGAAGGGGGTCAAAAGATACAAACTTCCAATTATAAAATAAATGTCATGGAGATGCAATGTACAGCATGGTGACTACAGGTAATAATACCGTATTGCATATTTAAAAGTTGCTATGAGAGTAAATTTTTAAAGTTCTCATCACAAGAAAAAAAAACTATGGTGAGAGGTTAACTAGATTTAATTGTGGTGATCATTTCACAACATACACAAACTTAAATCACTGTGCTGTACACCTAAACTAATGTTGTATGTCAATTATATCTCAATTTTAAAAAAGAGGAAAAAAGAAAAAAAATAACAAAGCCTGAATATTATTTGGCCTTAAAAAAGGAATGCAGTGCTAATGCATACTAAAACAATGAACTTCGAAAACATGATGAGTGAAAGAAGCCAGATGTAAAAGGCCATATTCCATTTGCATGAAATTTTCAGAACAGGCAAATCCATAGTGACAGAAAACTGATTGGTGGTTGCCAGGGACATACTGAGATGGATGAAGAATGGAGAGTGACTACTAATGGATACAAGATTTCCTTCTGGGCTGAAGAGAATGTTCTAGAGCTTGACAGAAGTGGTGGTTGTACAACATTGCAAATGTCTTCATGCTGTGGAATTGCTCACTTTACAATGATTAATTTGAAGTCCTGTGCATTTTGCCTTAAATTAAAAAAAGAAAGAATGAAGCCTGACATAACAGGTGAGAGGGGACAGTGAGGCAGGAATCGCTGACAACTCAGCTGGGGGCAGAGGGCGGTGTGGGAAAGTCTGGAAAGCCTCCCAGATTTCCATTTTGGAAGAGCTGGAAGAGGAGGAGACTCCAAGAACACAAACTAGTCATGCAGGAGGAGCAATGTGAGAGGCCAAGCACTGTTGTAAGCGCTTTAAAGCCTCACAGGAGGCCTACAGATTGAGTGCGATGTCATCAGCCCTGTTTCGCAGGGGAAGAAAGCGAGGCACAGAGACGTTAAGCCACTTGCCCAAGAGGGCTCTGGATCAAAGCGGGGCATCTGGGACTCGAACTTGCGATCTTCTCCAGAGCCTGCGCTCCGAACATGCGCAGAGAACTCACGCCGGGCCTCCCGGATCCTGCGCGTCCTAGATGGTTCCTAGAGTGATCATGTCTGGACTCATCCCGAGAGATCCCTCGTTTCCTAATTCTGCTGTCCCTCTGCCCCCAGGCCTCAACCATGGCTTTCCTGCTGGCACCTACAAAATCCAGACTCGCGGCGCCTCTACTCACCCAACTCCCCGTACCGACGAATCCGCCATTTTCCCGCCTTCAACTCAAAGGCTGGCTCTTTTAGCTCCAGTCCCCGCCCCCTCGCCTCCGGCCGAGCCGTATTGCGGCGCCGCAGGAGGGGTGGCCGCCGAGAGCAGGGAGCGTGGCTGCGGGAGCAGCGGGCAACCCTGCGCGCCCGCCCCTCAGTTCTCCCCTCGCACTTGGTTTCGCCCACCAGCGCAGGAGGCGGTGGTCCAGGCCTGTCCGATGCCCTCCGGAAGCGGGAGCGGGCGGGGGAGGGGCCCCAACGGCGGGAGGGGCGGGGTTTCGTGGCCACACGCCCCCGTGGCAGGCTGGCGTCACGCCCCGCCCCTCCGGAACCCGGAAGCGGGAGGGCGCAGGGGAGCGGCTGGCGAGGCGGGCGAG
>NW_011888907.1:4280352-4340585 GCF_000151845.1 Pteropus vampyrus | reverse complement strand
CGCGCGGCGACCGAGGCCCAGGTGAGTGCGGCTGGCCGCGGGTGGAGTTCGATCTCGAAGCTCGCATCCGCCGGCTGCCTTGTAAAGGGACGATGCTGAGGGGTAATGGGGGGGGCACGAATACAGGAGTCTGAGGGGCGAGAAGGGGTTGGAGGTTGTGGAGCGGTTGCAGGAGACGATGTGCGAACGGGACGAATAAGAAAGTTGGTGGGATGGGCCTGGTGAGGGAGTTTGCAGGCGGGTGGGGGTGTAGGTCTTGTGGCTTTGAGCAGCTTCTCTGAAGAGGACGTGGCTTAAGTGGTAGTTGGGGGTCGCAGGAAACGGGGCTGGGAGGACGAGAGCAAGGAGGCGGGGTTGAGAGGCCCAGACTGGGGGAGAGGGACAAGGCCGGTTGGGGGGACAGCTAGGGTGCGATCGGGGGAAGGGGTGTAAGACAGCCTGGTGGGCGTCTGCCCACGGTCAGAGGGGTGGAGGAATGGTGCCTGAGTCAGGGCGGCGCCTGGGACTCAGTGGGTGTTCATAAATGAGAGCGGTTCTGAACCTACTGGTGTTGTGGCCGGCGGAACTGGGGGAAATGGGGGATGGAAGGGGACAAAAAGTGGGTAGAAGCCATTGCAGGAACCGAGGGCGTTTACAGGGAGGGCCTGGGGAAGAGTGGATGGAAGGAAAGGACTGTAGTGGCCCCATTTGGACGTTGGGGTGCAGCCCATGTAGATTCAGAGTGCCGTTCCCCTCTTGATTCATCTTCCCGATTTCACCCCCAACTGCCGGGTGGCCCAGGGTGAGTCTCAGCTCCCTCTGGGCAGGTATTCCAGGATTCTGTACCGGAAAACCATATCACTCTCCTAAGACTGGGTGGGCTGGAGCCTGGGGGTCCAAGGAAGCAAGGAAGCAGGCTCCGGGGCCTCCGGGGGGCCGGGACTGGGTTTCAGAGGGGAGGGAGTGCGTGTACACACACCCATGTGTGCAAGGTTGTCACCACCTCCTCGGAGTTGCATCCTTGGACTTAAATGGGTAAAACGACATACAGGAAATCTGTCCCCGGGCAGCTGTGAGCTCAGCCCCAGAGTCAGCCCATGTGCCCTGCCTTCTCTCCTGGTGCCCTGTAGGTCAGGGGAGTCTAAGGGAAAGCCTCTCCCGGACTTTTTCTGAGGTGGGAGCTGGTGGGGATATTGTGCCTTACGGTCAAAGGGTCTTAGCTCCTACCTTGCTGAGATATGCTCTGGTCTCCAGACTTAAGGCATCCAGGAGCAGTGGGAGATGACACAGGAAGCTAAAGAGTTGTTTCAGCATTTCATGGGCCTAGCTTTGGTGAGGGCCTTGCACTGTGCTGTTTTGATCAGCATTAATTTCTCTTCTTTACCTACTGTGGGGATCCGTGTCTGGGATCTGCCAGAAGGCCAGGGAGCCTGGATTTATAGCTTATGCAGGAGGCGAATGTAAAAGAGGGACACAGAGAGAGAACCACCCCCTTTACTTCCAGAATGTTCTGGCCGTTACTGAAAGTGGTGCCAGGACAATGAGAGCCCACAGTCATGCCTTCTGCAGACATTTAGTTTGGGCTTCCCCTGGCCAGCACAGCCCCCAATAAACAGGACCAGAATCTTCTGATTGCATGGCCCTGGCTGTTTTCTCCCTCTTGCACCAGGAGCGTGGCCAGGTAGGCTCTCATGTAGAGTCCTGTGTTGGAGATTCTGACCTCTGTCAAGTCTCTTTGTCTGTTTCTTCACATGGAAAATCAATGGATTGTCCTCAGTCAGCATTTCTCAATTTCAAAACCCTTCTTGGTAATCTTGGCATCTCCAGTACACAGCCCCCTCGGATTTTATGCGGCCCCCAACTGTTGAACCTCTCCCTGCTGCAGTGATCCCAGTTTGGTTCAGCTTTGCTTTCTACAGTTTATATCCAAAAACGATATTTTTTTTATTGCTCTTTTGTGTTCCAAATGGAAAATTCCAATACTAAATGTACTTTGCACATCACACCTGTTCCCAAAGCTCCGGCTGCATCTTGTGATTGGAAATGCCTGGGTGAGACCTTCCCTCAGGTCCATGCCTGTGACTTGGCGAAGCAAGTGGGGACATAGGAACCTCCCCTTTCTGTTCAGCTGTAGGACCCATTTTCTGTCCCCAGTGGGAGCTTGTTAATTTGCCATTTCCCTCTCCTTGTTTCCTTGAAGTCCTTTGTCTTGGGTGGGCCCGGTCTTCCGTAAAGCAAGGGCTGATCTTGCTGGGGGCTGTTGAGCCTTGTGCCCTGGAGGAGGGACATTCTAGTGCCCCCCTCTACAGGATTAATGGAATGAGGGATGACCAGTGCAAGCTTCAGGGCTTGGGGGTTCCTGTAAGTTTCCTCAGAAGTGGCTGGGTCCAAGCCAAGCCTCGAAGGATACAGAGGCATGAAACCAAGCTGAGAAGAGGAATTTGCACCAGTAGATCCCTGCATGGCTCTGCCATTTATTGAGTACTTTCTGTGATAGATGCTTTTATACCCAACTCTTGTATTCTGCCAACGAGCAACAAGGAGGTCCTGGTTTCTAGTTTCCCAATATGGAAAACTGAAGCTCAGCATGGTGATAACTTCAGATGGCTCCCTGGGTGTTCTAGAAACTCAAGAGATCATTAGTAACCTCAAATGGATGACAGACCAAACCTACAGAGCAGTTACTCAATGGCATTACCATTGACATTTGGAACTGAGTTGTTCTTTGCCGAGGGGTTGGGAGATCCTGTGTATTATAGTATGTTAAGCAGCATCCCTGGCCTCTACCCACCAGATGCCAGTAGTGCCCCCCCGCCAAAATAGTGACAACCAAAAATGTCTCCAGATTTAGCTTTTTGTCCCTTGGAGGCAGAATCATCCCCAGCAAGAACCTCTTCTCTGTAGTAAAATCTGGCTCCTGTCCCAGGCCCACCATTGCCTTAGTGGGTCTTTGGTGTAAGCTGAGTTCCTCATGAGCGCTACCAAGATCAGGCATAGAGAAAAGAGGCCGGCAACTGAATTCTGTCTGGTCAGTTCTTCATTTGGAGTCCTGATAAAAAGGAGGCACCACTGGGAATGGACCGAGGGGGAGTTGGACAACATGCCCCAAGAATGGACAGCAGAGGAGGAACAGGAGATAAGCGGGGCTGTCTGCACTTGCCCAGACAGCGATGCCATTGTCTTTCTCTTTTTTGTTTTCCCACTGACCTGGATTTCTGCAGGAATCGTCCTTGCCTTGGCACACATTGTTGCTTTTCTTCTAAGATTAGAGGTATTCAATTCTCTTCTCAAGAGCTACTTTGGAGGTGGCTCTGGATCAGCATGGCTCTTGAAGCCACATTATCTTCTCCCGTTCACCCTCTTGGCTCCAGATGCCAGTCCATCCTCCAGATAAAAAAAAAATTTAGATTGTCTAACTTTTGTGCCTTGTGCATGCTTCTTTGCTTATTCCATGACTGTGACATTGCTGCTTTAATTCCATGGGAGGAAACGCACATTCTGGGGCCTTCCAACCCCTTTGTAGGCGCTGTCCCTTCTCCCGGGCTCCCCACCCACTGTCTCTTTGTGCATCCCCAAGTCCCTAGCCAACTGTGCCAGGCAGCCCCTGCTCGGCCTCCCTTCAGAGCAAGACAGGCCTATCTCTCTGCCCTCATCCTGGATGGAGAGAGCTGCAGAACAAAGGCTCTGTCTGAACACTGCCGGCTTCCCATAAAGCCAGCCGGCTGCCGGCTGCAGCGCTGAGCCCCGTCACTTCACCTCTCTAGTTTTCATTTTGGCCCAGAAGGGGCCTCAGAGATTAGACATGTCTCAGAAACGCAGCGATGAGTTTGGGTTCTACTCATTTCCTCATCGAGAGTTTCTGAGCCCGATGATAAATAAAGTAGTGATTCAAGCATTCGGCCTGTGGGTTTGTCGGAGCGATGAATAAGCTGGCCCAGTCTGACTCATTCGTTTATATCCCAGTTCTGCCCTGCTTCGTGGGACTGTGTGTGTGAGAGAGAACCCAGCCACAGGCATTTCAGTGCTGTCACTGCCGAGTATGTGAGTTTCCCGGAGCTGCTGTAACAAAGTACCCCAGACCAGGCAGTTTAGGCAGTAGAAATTGATTGTCTCAGATCTGGAGGCCAGAAGTCCAAGATCAGGATGTTAGCAGTGTTGCCTTCTTCTGAGGCCTCTCTCCTTGACTTGTAGGTGGCCACCTTCTTCCTATGTCCCCACATCATCTGTCTGGGTCCAGAGTTCCTTTTATAAAGACACTAGTCATGTTGGACCAGAGTCCACCCTAATAACCTCTTTTTAATTTAATCACCTCTTTAAAGGCCCTGTCTCCCAATATAGTCACATTCTGAGGTCTTGGTGGTTATGACTTCAATATAATGAATTGGAGGTGATGGGGATACACAATTCAGCCGATAACACTGGGTAAAGGGCAAATTTTATTTTTATTTAGTAAAGAGATTTTGGACAAATAGTCATGCTAATAGTGAGTGTTTTGTCTTACTCATTTAAATAAACATTTTACAGGAGGTAGGCAGGTTAGCCACATCAACATTGGAAGCTCCCTGTTAGGGAATTTTCCAAATTTGCACATGTCCTTATACTCAGAGTGACTGTAGTGAGGCAAAGACCTGGCTTAGGAAGGGACAGATCTCATGGAACTCTACAAGGGGTGTGTTTAGAGCCAGGCCTGGGAGGCCATGTACACGTGTGCATGCCTTCTGGGGCACCAGTTGAGTTTTATAATCAGGGCACGTAGGGGTCTCTGCCCTCAGTATTGCCAAGCCCATGGCCAGCCCACAGGGACACCTTTACCCTCTGCTTCTGTGGTAGCATATGGATAGGCTGGGGAGGGAGCCAGTTGGTGGCCAGGACCAAAGATGTTGATGGAGCAAAACTCAGGGCCATCGGCCACCCAGGTGACAGGAAATGTCATTGGGTCTAAAAGTGGAACCAGGTCCTTGTGGCAGAAACTGGGCAGGGGATGGGCTTCATGGCCAGGAGGAGGAGGCCTTGCCCATGTGAAGGCCACAAAGCTGGGGGTCACATACAAATGGGAAGGAGCAACTCAGGGGCAGAGAGTACTCCAAACTGTTGGGATGGGGCAGGTGACAAAGGCAGGTTCCACGGGAATGGAAAACAAGGATGGACGCATGAGTCTTGTTAGGATGACAGGGCAATGGCTACAGGGTTCAGGGTCTCTTTGAGACGGCAGGAATGTTCTAAAATAGAGTCCAAGGGACAGTTATTGAAGAAACCGGAAAGGGGGCTCTTGGTGGGTGGCTTTTGTGAGGATAGCTCATCTGCTAAGAGCTCAGAAGTGGCCAGTGTTTATCAAACAGCTACTTAGTTCCAAGTTCCAGGCATGAGACTAATAGCTCCATGGTTGTTGCCCAAATCCCACATTGTAACCAGTGAGGTAGGACCTGCTCCTCAAGTAAGGTGCCCCAGACATGTCCTGGGTTTGGAGCGGGGCGGGGTTCCTGTGGACCAGAGCAGCTGACCCACATTGAGTGACTAGGCCGGCACAGAAGCCCCCCACCCCCAACTCCCCCTCCACCCGATCTTGGAGTCCTCGAGGATCAGAGCTGCCTTTAAAAGCAGAGCGAAGCTTCCTTGTTCTCCAGGGGCTGCTGCCCTCAGGAGGTTCTCAAAGTGTACTGTGTGATTTGGAGAGGGGGATCCCAAAGGGCACTCTTCTGCCTGCCCTCTTCCCTGGCAGCCTTCTGTGTCTTTACAAGCCCACAGGTCACCTGGGAAGGACCTGGAGCTCAGCCCTGTAGGGCCTTGAAGTCTGCCTTACCCCATAACCAGAAACCACCTGCATCCCACTGGCCTGACACAAGCCATTATCAGTCCCCCCTGCACACGACTGTAGGAGCCACCCAATAGGAAACCCCTGTATTCCACCTGTCACACACAGGCTAGCTGACCCCTTCCCAGCGTCACTCATGTCCTGATGCTGCCTGCCCCCAACCAGCCAAGGCTTCCCCATCAGACTTGCATGAAAATTTAAACTCCATCCCACATTCATTAGACCCTGCTGGATGCAATCTGACCTCCCTGACCTTGGCTCCTCCCCCTCCAACCTCTCTCTGCCTGCTACACTGGTTCTCTTGTTCTGAGGCTGCCTCTGCCCTTGGCGTTCCCCACCCTCGCCTGGGCTGCTGTCCCCAGGCACTTGGCCTGTCCGCCTCACTTGCACAGGCCTCAGCAACTGTCCAGTCAGAGCTTCCCTACATTCTGGTCCCAGATGATACCCCCGCCCTGGTCAGTTTCTGTCCCCATCAAAGCACCACTGACATCCGGGGCCAGATCATTCTCTACAGTGGGGGTCATACTGTGCACTGTAGGGTGCTGAGCAGCGTCCCTGGCCTCCACCCACCAGATTCCAGTAGCACCTCCTTCCCCCCGCCACCCCGCCCCAGTGATGATGACCAAAAATGTCTCTAGCCATCTCCTAGTGTCCCCTGAGGCTGGACAAAATTGCCCTGAGTGTGACGCACCATCTTGTCATCCTTGGAAATGTCTCTTTGCTAGTAGATTGGTTTGTTTTTGAGTTCCCCGAATGTCAGACACCTCCACATTCTGACTCTGCCTTGTGCCTGGCACTGGCCTGGCCGGGGGTGGGTGCTGGAGAAACATTTGTTGACCAGACAGATGTTGAAGGATGAAGCCACAGACCCCAGGGAGAAGGACGGGCTTCGAGGGACAGATAAATGGAACCTGCCAGAGGAGGTAGCCCCTACCCTTCCCAGTATATGCCTGGGGGAGGGGCTTTCTCCAGGGCTCAGACCGATTGGGCCACACTGGAAGGCCCAAGAGGACATCTTAGGAAAGAAAGGGATGTATTCAGGCAACAGTCATGAGAGGGTGTCTGCTTAGAGCATCCAATACCCTCAATAGTGGGCTTCTGGATTCCTGTCTGTGGCTGCTATACGCTGGTACCTTCAACCGAGTGGCTTAAACATAAGTACCTTATTCTCTCACAGTTCCGGAGGCCAAGAGTCCAAAATCAAGGCATTAGCAGGGCCATGACTCCCTCCATAGCCTCCAGGGGAGACCCTTCCTTGCCTCTTTCAGCTTTGGGGGCTCCAGGCATTCCATGGCTTGTGGCTGCATCACCCCAAACTGAACCTTAAGTTGTCCCTCAGCTCTGAGCTGCCTTAACTGAGGAGCACACTTCTTTTGTAGCTATTTCTCATTGTGTTCATCTTCCAGATATCTTCACATGATTATTTCTTCCTAAAAAACCCAGTAAGCTCACAGACATGTCCATGGGAACATGAAAACACGCTGTGCTGTAAGTGGTGCATCCTACATGATTCTAGAGTCATGCCAGCCTCCTCTTTTTAGCTTGAGAATGATTTCATCCGATAAACATGTGGCTGCAAATTACGGCCTTACATAAACGAAGCGGCTACACTACACTTTCTGGAGGCCCTGTTTGCCTTATTTTCCAGTAAATTCCAAATTGCTCTCCAAACCGAGTGGTAGAACCTTCTTTTTCGTGCACAGGGCCTGGACCAGGCCTTGAGAGCAACTCATTCACATTTGTCCATTTACCCATCCCTGGGGCCAAATCTGTAGTTGGCTCCCCCTCTTCTTGGTACCCTCTTTTTCATGAAAGGCCCTGAATTGAGGTTCTTGTCTTCTCTGAGTGCAGAAAGTATACCCGGTGGCATTTGCAGAGCAAAGCCTTTTTTACAGTTCAGGTTTTTTAGTGGGAATTATTTTTATCATGGAAAATGCACGTAAGATTCACTATTAGTAATATTTAGCACATTCACTACCTCTATCTAGTTCCAAGATGCTTTCATAACCCCTAAAGGAAACCCTGTCCCCATTAGCAGCCACTCTCCACCCCCTGTCCCCATTAGCAGTCACTCCCCATCCCCCTCCCCCAGTCCCTGAGAACCACTACTCTCTGTCTCTAAAGATTTGCCCATTCTAGACTTTTCATGTCAATGGGAACATATGCTATGTGGCCTTTGTGTCTGGCTTCTTTTACTTAGTGTAATGTTTCCACCATGATGAGTTCATCCATGCCATAGCATGTGTCAGTGCTCCGTTCCTTTTTATGGCTGAGTAATATTCCACTCTGTGGATGGACCACATTTAGTTTATCCTTCGCCCTTTGACGGGCATTTCATTTCTTTTGTTTCAGCGGGAATTTTATAGTCTGCCAGCTTGTCTTCTATTTGGTAACAAGGATATATGTAGTCCTTCTGAGTCCTGGGGAGACAGTTCCCATTAATGTGGGGGTGTGTTTTGCTTCCATTCACATTGCATGCACCTCCATGAGCATAAGTTGGAGGGTAGAAGGGATGTTTTAACTTGGGGGTTTTGGTGAGATGGTTTGGATGAAGGAGACACATAGGTCTTCAGGACCTGCTGCTCCTTACACACAGCTGCAACCTGTGATTGCTGGTTGGCCGAGCTGCCTCCCCCCCGTTTCCCCCACCCTCCACCCCCAGGACCTGCCACCCTGTTTCCTCAGTCCAACCTGCTTCCTTTCATTCTGGACATAGCCGGGGAATTTTCGAGGCACAGGTTTCATATCCACTTGTGACAAGGACCTTAAGCCACAAAATGACTGACTTGCAGGTCTCAGACTTCATTAAGACTAAGTGAAGAAGCTGTGCTTGGAAGCCAGAGAAAATGGCTGAGCCCCTCCAAGGGAGATGTCATTGTTTAAGGACAATGAATTATCAATGAGTTAACAATTAATTATCTGAATTATTACAGCTCTGAAGCTGTGATCATCAAAACAGCATGGTACTACACAGACAAATTTCTGTTGTTGTAAGCCCTCTGGTTTGTAGTACTTTGTTACAGCATCCCGAGGAAGCTCATAAACCCTCCAAAAGAATTTCTAAATGGATAAAGGCATAAATTGAAAGCATAAATCTGGGAAGGGAGAGGAAGGCATAATCCCAATGATAGTCAGACCTGGGAGAGGAATGGGCAGTAGACATCATAAAAGAAATGACCCGCAGATCTGACTGCTTGGAAAATGTAATGTTTGTCTCAAAAAATACCATATGCAAAAGTCAATTGTTATGAATTAGTTTCATCAAACGTGATAAAGAGCTGATACCTTCCTATACAAAGAGTTTCTCCAAAAAAATAAGCCAAATAGTCATGCTTCAGTGAGAGAAAAAGGGGAAAGGACTTGAACAACTTACAGAAACAGAAAAATAGCTGCTCAATAGACATAATTTTCAAAAACTGCAGACCAATAATTGAAGATGTGTAATTGGCAAGATGTTCTTTTGTGCCCAATGAGAATCCAGTCAGCCGAGTGTTGTAGGTAAAATGGTGCCACCTGTGGAATGAGAGGACACTGGGCCAGAAAGAGTGCACCCTAAGATTTTTGCACTGGGAGCAGAGCTGCCTGGGATCTGGTGGAGGGGTTTGAGGGGCATTCCATCCTGAGAACAAGGACTGCACTGGGAGGAGGCAGCAGTGTGGGGCTGAAACTCATCTGAGATGCGGATGCGAGAAAGGGAGGACCGGATCTGAGTTTAGGTGGGTGGATGGCCAGCCTGCTGGGGATGTCCCCCAGCTGGAGAACCAGATGTCTTCCTGTGGGTCAGGGGCTTTGGGAAGCCTCTCCCTGACTGGGCTGGAGAGGCCCTGCAGGGTCTGGCCTATGAACCTGGGCTTGGACTGGGCGGGGAGTAGCTGCAGCGTGCCAGTCAGCCAGTGTGGGGACCAAGGGATGGCTGTGCTGTATTGGGCCTGATAACCAAGGGCTCTGAGGGCTGGCCATGGGGCACTCCTGAGTAGCTTTGTGCTGGGACACCCACATCTAGACCAGTGCGTCCAGGGGCTCCACGGGAGCCCCTCCTGACTGGCTGGTGAGAAGAGACAGCAGTTCTGGGGATATGATGACAGCAGACAGGATGTGGTCAGTGGGAGGAGCAGAGAACAAGCCTTTTAGGCCTTTGAGGCAGGTCAGGGAGAGGTGGCCATGATGGGTTGGAAGTGGGGCAGGTATCCTTGGTGGGAGCACAGATCCTAGGGAACAGGGTGGGAGAGGCCCCTGCACAGAGTCAGGTCCAGGTGATGCTCCCATTCCAGGGCTGCAGAGCAAGTGAGCAGGACTGGGAGAGGCCACTGGCAGCAGGTGTGACTAGTGGTGCTTGGTGGCATCTTCTGGGAGGAGGGTGCAGTGGTTTACATGGCATGGGATGGGAGAGTGGACTGGTGGCCAGGTGGGAGTGGAAAGGGTTGGCTCTAGGCTGCGTGGAAACAAAGAAGTTACTGGGCTCTGCCCTGGGCTGAAGAAAGATCTATAAGTATCTCTGGTTCTAAGGCACATGAGCTATTCAATGGGAGGGTCCTCCGCAGCGAACTCCTAGGAAAAGGGGATAAAGGGGGCCACTCTGGGAAGAGAGTGCTGGTCCCTGGGGAGAACGGCCAGGTGAGCCCTGGGTGGGGAGGGCTACCCACACAGGTCCAGCAGAGGAATTCCCCAGGATGCAGACATGGTGGGCCAGGATGGGCTCTGATGGCTTGTGAGGCAGATGCAGCAAGGTGGTCAGGTGGACCCTGCAGGAACTCCTACAGCAGCCCCAGCTGCTTTTGGCCCTGTCCCTTCCCTTTGACTGCCGTGCTCCCTGCAGCCCTGGCAGTAAGCAGTTGCCTTGAGTAAGCCTTATCTACTTCCTCCTGGCCTGGGGTAGGGTGAGCATCACTAGTCCTGTAATAGCCCCCCTACAGCCCCCCCAACCCCCCAGTCTCTGAGCATGGGGTCTCCTGCTTCCCCTACCAAGGGGCCCAGAGCTGCAGATGTACCCTACATGCCTCTATTCACGGTGGCGCTTCAAGAGCACCTGATGATTCTTCTTCCCTGGAGGATGGGGGGTAGCCCAGAGTGCAGCTGGCTGCACAGCCCTCAACCTGTCCAAGCTCCATCCAGACCCTCATCAGGGCAGGTGGCAGAGTCCTTAGGATCTGGATCACATTACTGGGCTCTGATGGCCTCTTGCTTGAGTTGGTATCTGCTGGAAAGAGAAAGCAGGCACATTTGTGTGACCTCTTCGCTGTCCACGTCCAGGCAGCTTGAGTGAGACAAAGCCCCCAGCCTGTGAGCTGGATCGCACCTCTAGAAGTCGTGGTATGCATCAGCCATGTCTCTATGAATGCAGGTCACAGAGGGATGGCTCTGCCTGAAGCCCTGGCTCTATGCATATATATGTTCATGTGAAAGTGCTATGCACACATGTGTTCATGTTTACTTTCATGTGTGTGCATGTGAGCATGCATGAGCATGGGTGTGTCACAAAACTGCATGTTCATGTGTCCATGTTCATATATGTGCTTGCGTTTGTGCACAAGTGTGGGTGTGTTCATATGAGAGTATATGTTCACACACATGTGCCTATGTATGTGCTCTCACATTTGTTTGCATGTCAGTTTCTCCCACTGGGCTTTGAGCCAAGGTCTGGTTCATCTTTGTATCGCAGTGAGCCTGCATGAGACCCACACGCATTTATGCCTCTTGCTCCAAGACACGAAATTGGCTGTCGCCAACATTGGCTGCATTTTCTTTTTCCCCTCAATGTCTTCAGAAGCAAATACATTTTTTAAAAATAACCTTTTTCTTTTGGAGTCATTTTAGATTTACAGAAAAGTTGCAAAGGTAATATAGACTCTAGTACCCCTCATCTACCTTCTCCTATCATGACCATCTTACATTACCAGACACATTTGTACCCTAAGAAATTGATACTTACTGCTGTTAACCAACCTGACGTCATCCGGATGTCACCAGTTCTTCCATCCGTGTCCTCCCACTGGTCAAGGACCCCATCCAGGGAACCCTGTTGTGTTTAGTCATCATGTCTCCTCCAGTCTGGGACGCCTCCTCTGTCTCTCCTTGTTTCTCATGACCTTGGGAGGACTTCGCAGGTGACTGGGATCGTAGGTTCTAGAAACAAACGCACTCTGAGAAGTTCTCTTTAGCGTGTTTTGGCGAGGGAGCTCTCCCAGACTTCATCCTCCTCGTTAGGGTTTTAGGGACCCTGTTGTTTTTGGGGTCCCTGAGTTTCAGGGCAGGTTCGTTCTTGCTTATCCCAGCCATTGCTCTTGCTGCCCTTGCTGTATTGGGGAGATGTAACCTGTGGGGCTGAATCTTCATCTGCTTGGGGAGCTGCCTGGAGATGTTTTATCCAAGAGAAGAGGCCAGGAAGGATATGGGTCGGGAAAGACTTAGGTGAGACATGGCTGTGACCATTGGACTTGTGGGTTGAGAGGCTGACCTTAGGTGGGAGGAATGGGGGCTGGAATTGAGCAAACTCCATGGGAAAGGTTTGATCTTGGGCAGGGGGTGGGGGTAGTCTGGTGCTGTCACTCTGCAAGAGCCATAATCCTTGGGTCAGAGTTCAGTCACATTTAAGGACAGATAGAAGTTCTTCCCACACTTCGCCCTTTCGAGATACGAAGGCAAGGGATACTGGCCTCAGGTCTGAGGCTGTCCATCGTGGGCGGGTGGCAGCATCCCCTACCACTACCCCCCACCACTCTGACCGTGCCACCCTCTCCCTTCCAGCTCCAGGACGCGCGCCCCGAGCCTGGGAGGCATGCTGAGGCCAGGCTGCCGGCAGGATGAGTATGAACGAGGTGGGCAGCTCCAGCTGCCGGAGGCAGGCGGCCTACCACCTGCACATCTACCCACAGCTGGCCACCAGCGAGAACCAGGCCTCGTGCTGTGTGACGGCCACCAAGGACAGCACCACGTCCGACGTCATCCAGGACGCCATCACCAGCCTGCAGCTGGATGGCACCAAGCGCTATGTGCTGGTGGAGGTCAAGGAGACAGGTGGAGAGGAGTGGGTGCTGGACGCCAACGACTCACCCGTGCACCGCGTACTGCTATGGCCACGACGGGCGCAGGATGAGCATCCGCAAGAGGATGGTTACTATTTCCTGCTGCAGGAGCGTGACGCAGACGGGGCCATCAAGTATGTGCACATGCAGCTGGTATCCCAGGCCACAGCCACCCGGCGCCTGGTGGAGCGTGGCCTCCTGCCCCGGCAGCAGGCAGACTTTGATGACCTGTGCAACCTCCCCGAGCTAACTGAGGCCAACCTCCTGAAGAACCTCAAGCACCGCTTCCTACAACAGAAGATCTACACGTACGCAGGAAGCATCCTCGTGGCTGTCAACCCCTTCAAATTCCTCCCCATCTACAACCCCAAGTACGTGAAGATGTACGAGAACCAGCAGCTGGGCAAGCTGGAGCCACATGTGTTTGCACTGGCTGACGTGGCCTATTACGCCATGCTCCGGAAACGCGTCAACCAATGCATCGTGATCTCAGGAGAGAGCGGCTCAGGCAAGACGCAGACCACCAACTTTCTGATCCATTGCCTCACCGCCCTGAGCCAGAAGGGCTACGCCAGCGGCGTCGAGAGGACCATCCTGGGTGCCGGCCCCGTGCTGGAGGTGAGTGGGGCAGTTGGCAGGAGGGGCCCTCTGCCTTACCACATGCATTTTATTATCATGTCTGTCATGAAGAATTTGTTATACTCACAGTTCCCTAGAAACAGGAGGCTCTATATCCCGCGTGGCCCCATGCGGGAAAGCACCCGAGTCAGTGAGGTATAGCAGGAGCGAGGGAAAACCATGGGCAAGAAAAAAAAAACACAGGAAACCAAGTCCCTGTTGTGGTTTTCATAGGAAGAAATGCATGAGGCAGATGAGTAGGTTTAGTATTGGCTGGTTTGGCTCTGGGGCATAGGGTACCTGGCTGTCTGGTACCTGGCCCTGAGGTATCAGGGCAGGTGGATGGGAGTCCTGAGAGTGAGAGCCTAATAGAGGAGGTGGTGGGAGTGTGGTCTCTGGCTGGGTCGGTTTGCATATGGACTATGTGCTCACAGGCAAGTCCTTTGCCCTCTGTGGGAATTGGCTAAGCCCGGGGAACTGGCAGTCCCTCCAGGGTCAGCCAGGCCCCAGATGTCAAAGCATCAGATTATAGAAAACAAAAGGACCTGATTAATATGTTCTTGCCATCTAGGAGGCAGCAATCTATACTCTAGGTCCCAGAAAGAAAAGGATGGCATATCCAAACCAGGCAGTTCATGATGGGGCACTTCTGGCAGGGCTGCAGTGTGGAGAAGCCAGCAAGGGATAGTGCAGGCCCGGGGGACATTGAAGCAAGGAAATGGGGCCACCTGGCAGCACTGTAGAGTCAGCAGGGTAGGAAGCACCCCCTGTCTTCTGTCCAGTGTCCCTCTTGGCCAAACCCCATGGAAGCCATTGATGTGTTGCTGTGGGTGAGCCTCCTGGGCCCGGGGCAGCAGAAGTGACCACAGTGTCCCTCCCTCTCCGGCTCTTAAGAAAAGAGGCATCCACGTGTCAGAACAGTGTAACCGTCATTACTTGGTAACAGAAGGGATAATATGTGGGCCCAGAGGTGTACGCCCCTGAGCTTGGCATCTAGGACTCTGCTTTCTTTCTTTTTTAAATAAGATTTTATAATAATTAAATAATAATACACAAGTAATTTTGATAAACTTAAGTAGTTTTATTAACTATAATAATATAAATTATCATATTTCTTAGAGCAGATTTCGGTTTGTAGCAATATTGAGCAAATAGTACAGAGTTCCCATATATCCTGCTCACCCCCATACTTCCGGCTGCCATTAGTGCATTTGTTACAAATGATGAGCCAATATGGACATATTATTAACTGAAGTCCATAGTTTACATTCGGGTTCAAGATTCACCCTGTGTTGTACATTCTGTGAGTTTGGACAAATGTACATATCCACTGTTGCAGTATCATACGGAGTAGTTCTCCTGCCCTATAATCCCCTGTTCTCCACCTGTTCATCCCTCCCTCCCCCTAACTCCTAGCAACCACTGATCTTTTCACTGTCTGTAGTTTTACCTTTTCCAGAATATCATATAGATGGAATCATACAGTCTGTAGCCTTTTCAGATTGGTTTCTTTCACTCAGAGATATGCACGTAAGGTTCCTCCATGTCTTTTTGTGGCTTGAGACCTCATTTGCATAGTAACAACCTATTATCTGGATGTGCCACAGTCTGTCTATCCATAGGACTTCAGACCCCCTTTCTGCAGGGTTGGGAGTGTGGAGGTCTCACCAATCTTGGAGTGTTGACCTCCAGATTCTGCTCATCTCCCCAAGCCGAGGGCCTAATGCAGCCGCCTCAGAGGGCTGCTGTGCAAATTCACTGAAATCACATCTAGGCTGCGCCTCCTGAATACTCTTCAGTTCCTCTTCCTCCCTGATGATCTCTGAGATCATCAGCAAGAAATCCATTGGGGCTGCACAGCCTGGCCCTGTACTGACATAGGTAGCCTATTTCTGTCTTCTCCTATAAAGATTAATTGTCATTTTTTGTGCAAATATTACGACTGAATAACCCAGCCACAGAATGGACATTTTTTCTCTTTAATGCTGTGTACCATGCATGCGTTTCCTGTTCTATTCTATCTGTTCATTCTGCAAATATTCCATGTACACATTTGCCATATGCCAGGCACCATCTAGGCACTGGGCTATGTGGTGGCCTAAATAGACAAAGGCCTGCCCACACAGAGCTGTCACCCCAGGGACGAGGAAGCAGGCAGAGAAATAAACAACGGACCTTGTACAAAGAACAGCCAGCAGGTCCGATGAAGAAGAGTTGAGGGGGCAGGAGGTAAGAAGGTGATGCTGAGTTGGGCCTGGGAAGAGATGGGGTGAGCTGTGCAGTGTCTGGAGGAGGGCACAGCCAGTGCGAAGGCCGGGAGGCTGGACCACAGCTGGTGTTGGAAGAAAGGCAATGGCCCCAGAGGGCACAAAAGGAGCTGGAATGGGGTGAGCAAGCAGAGTGGGAGGTGGTGGGGACAGAGGTGACAGTCAGGTCATTCATGGTCTTTTGGGCCACATGGAGGGCCTTGTGACATGGGAGCTAAAAAAGGTATTCCAGATTTGATTTGGCTTTATCCCAGCTCTGAAACTCAGCTGCTTATAAAGCCACTGATGGCCGCACTGTCTTCTCAACAAGGGCCAAGGGCCGCAACAGGTGCTGTAGACCTATGCATTGGTGCCTGGCACTGCAGTCCCAGGTTACATGGTGCAGACTGTCAATGATGTCAGAAATTAAGAACATGAACCAGAGGGCAGACTCAATGTTTACCAAGTGGTCATTCACCCCTCAGAACCAGGTAGGCAGATGGTTGTGCCTGTGCTTGGTAAGGATGCCAAGCCCAAGATCTCAACAAGACACAGTGAGGAGGCAGGAGTGGCACCATGGCGTCATTTCCTTTTCTAGCTGGGGACCATCCAGGGTACCTGGATGAGGTTCTTGTGGCTGCCATATTCAAGTACCACAGACTGCGGGGCTTCAAACAACAGTTTACAGTTGTCCCTTGGTATCCATGGAGGATTGGTTTTAGTCCCCCCTCGGATACCAAAATTCCCAGATGCTCTCGCCCCTTACGTGAAATGGTGTAGTAATTGCAGATAACCTGTATCTGCACATAGGCTGCAGCCAGGTATGCCTACACATCACTTATTCACATAGATTCAGCAAAATGCTCAGTATGTGGCAAATTCAAGCTTTGCTTTTTGGAACGTTCTGGGATTTTTTTTCCTAATATTTTCGATCCTCGGTTGCTTGAATCCCAGGTAGAAACCCCATAGATTTGGAAGGCCTACTATACTTTCTCACAGCACCGAAGGCCAGGTGTTGGCAGGGCCATGCTCCTACTGGAGGCTCTAGGGGAGGAACCTTCTTGTCTATTCCTGCTTCTGGGGGCTCCAGGCATTCTTTTGTGGCTGTATCACCCCAACCTCTACCTCTGTCGTCACATGGCCTTCTCTTCTTATAAAGACACCAGTCATTGGATTTAGGGCCCACCCTAATGCAGGATGACCTCATCTAAACTAATTACGTCAGCAATGACCCCATTTCCAACTAAGGCCACGTTCACTGGTTCGGGGGGGTTAGAGTGTGGACGTTTCTTTTTGGGGACACAAGTCAGCCCACAGCACCCGCCGTTGAGCGACAGCTGGTGGTGTCTGGTGCTTTCTTTCCTGAGTGCCACCCCAGCTCAGCAGTCATCCTGGGGGCCCACAGTGCCTCCCACGGGCCTCCTTGCTCCTCCCCTGAAGTTGCCCCAAGGGATCCTGGCACATTCTTAGAGGGCCGTTAGTCACCCTCCATGTGAGTCAGATGCCTCTGACTACGCCTGGCTGCCTCCCTCGAGCCTCGGCGAGAGCTGGCAAGGCCAAATTTCCCCAGTGGTTAAGATCTGCTGGAGGGCGGTGCCCACACTGGCTTCCAAAACTGGCTTGAGCCAAATCCATGTTAGGACCATAAACATGCTTCCTGGGGCAACATTTTGGAAAGAAAGTAGGTCTTTTTAGTTTAGAGCTGTGCTTCCCAGTCGAGGCACTCTGGTGTCTGGGGCCAGGTCACTCTCTGGGGTGGGACCGTTCTGGGCACTGCAGGTACTGAGCAGCAATCCAGATGCTAGTAGCCCCCGCCTCTTCCCAGTATAACAGCCAAAAATATCCTCAGACATCACCAAGTGTCCTCTGGGAGCAGAATCTCCCCGCTATCTTAGAGTCACAGCTTGTGATCCCATGAGACCCAGTCACCATTTTTTTCAGGTACTGACCATTTACAAATTGTCCATAAGTAAGTTCCCAGCCATTCTGAGCTAAGCCAAAAGGTACTTCCTAATATTAGGAATAATTCGTTATCAGCCTTCGAGCCCACTTGGGTGTCAGGCTTCAGGTGCCATTGTTTCCATCTGTCATTTCTCTGAGTCATTATTACAGCTCTGCTCATTTTAAAGATGAGGAAACATAGCCACAGAGGTGCACACTGATGTGAAAATGTACTGGACCTGCCATCACAAAGCATCACAAACCAGGGGGCTTAAAATAACAGGAATTTATTCTCTCACAGTTCAGGGGACCAGAAGTCCAAAATCCAGGAGTAGGCAGTGTTAGTTCTTTCTGGAGGCTCTGAGGAAGAATGGGTCCCAGGCCTCCCGGCTTCTGGGGACTGCCAGCAACCACTGGCATTCCTTGGCTTGTGGCCATATCATTCCAACCTCTTCCTCTGTCTCCACGTGGCCTTCTCCCCATCTATCTGTGTCTCTAGTCTTCTTTCTCTTATGAGGACACTGTCATTGGATTTAGAGCTCACTGTAAATTCAGGATGATCTCACCTCGAGATCCTCACCCTGATTACTACACAGACCCTATGTCCAAATACAGTCCCTTTTACAGATTTTGGAGATCAGGACTTGGACATGTTTGAGGGAGAGGGTGACACAACCTAGTCTAGTCTGGGTTCCCCACGCCACACCGCAGGCAGCCATGAATGGACCAGGGATGGAATCCAGCCGAAGCTCAAGCCTGAGTTCATGGTACCTCCCTCCATCTTTGTGAAAGATTTGCTCTCACCTCAGCTGAAGATCGGCACCATTAGCAGCGTCTGGGACTTTTTCTCAACTCCAAGAAAGGAGAAGTTGAGTTGTTTTGAGGTTTGATTGTCACCAAGCGCTCCCCCCGGACGCGGGTTGCAGCCTCACTGTGCAATGCTGACCAGAAAACAGGAAGGGGCCACTGTGGAAAGCTGGTTCTAATCAGCTGATCCGTCGCCTGCTGCAGTTAACTGCTACTGTCATAGTTTCACTCGATGTCACTTGGCTGTGCTCAGTGTGCTGCAACCTGTCCTCTGAATCACCCTCCCCCCAAAACACCACGTGTGTGGGACTGTTATTTGAGTGCAGAAATACTTGAAGGTGCAGACGGCAGGCTTGCCAGGGCGGTGAGCGGGCTGGGGTCCTTCCTAAGCATTGGGATCTGTCACTCGTCCCAGGTACCCTCAGAGAACCTCACCACTCCAGATGCAGCAGCCCACGCATCTGCCACTGGGCTGGCCACAAACTGTGTGCCCAGGGCATGCACCTCTTCCTCAGTCCCAGACATCAGCGTCCAAGCTGAGGGTGGGGGTCTTAAAGCTTGTATTCTCTTCATCTTTCCTGAACTATAACAAATGCCACTGGCGTTTATAGATGCACACAGGGTTTTAATTTCGAAAGCAGAAATGAAATGAGGATCCTTGCTAGCTGGGCCATTTTACCAAGTGGCCAGAGGCTGCTGTGTGCCGGAGTTTGGAGCCTTTATGCAGCTGCCATGCCCCAGCCCATGCAGAGAGAGGAGGCTGAAAGATAGTAATACCCTGAGCCATGGACACACCCACAGGTCAGTGACCTGGGACAATAAGATGCGGAGCTTTCTGCTGCCTCCAGTCTGCCTCTGGGGGCCCAGAAGGACTGAGATCTATGCCAACTTCAGTCCTGAACACCAGCCCCTCTAAGGACCCTACAGACCCAGTCTCACGTGACCACAGACTGCCCTTGGCCCCTCTCCCCTCCTTGGGCCACCAGGTCTGTTCTCATTACCTTCCATCAGCACCAGGTCACCTAGAACCACATGTCATTATCATTCACTTTGACCTATGCCCTCAGGGACACCTGCCCAGGCTATATCCTTCTCTCCCACAGGGCACTGATGGGCCAGCCACTTCCCAGTGTTGGGGACACACAGGCAAAGCTACTCGGCCGGGGTGACAGCTTTAGAAGGTTCTGGAATGAGGGGTGTGCCTTTGCAATTAGAGTTTCTGTTTAAGAGCTTTTCTGAGATATAATTTACCCATTTCAAATGAACAAATTGGTGTTTTTAGCACATTCACTATGTTGTGCAACCAGAACTTCTATCTAGTTCCAGAACATTTTCATCACCCCTAAAAGGAAACCCCATTAGCAGCCACTCCCCATTTCCCTTCCCCCCAGCTCCCAGCAGCCACCAGTCTGCTTTTTAGAATTCTCAGAAGTCGTCCCTCAGCCCCTGGCTAGTGGTCAAGGCTAGGGGTGGCTTGGGCCATCCTGGAGGCTGGCTGGCTGGCTGGAAGGTCAGTGATAGGAACATCGGGGTCACCCATCGTCAGGAGAGGGAGAGCCCAGGGTGGGATCCCAGGAGAATGGACAGTATAGGGAGATACAGTGGTGCAGGGATGGGAGGAGAAGGTGCCATGTGGCCTGGAGGCCAGGCTACTGAGAGCCCACATGGGAGGCAGGCCCCAGTCAGGCTGCTGCAGGGATGGGGAATAGAATCTCTGGCTGCTTCTGTCCCGGTGTGGCCTCCCCAGCATGTCTGGGGAAGTAGTTTGGGGGCGCTGACAGAGAAGCCCAAAGGAGGATAGGAGCTGAGGCTGGAACTCGGAGCAGGAAAAGGACAGGAACAGACAAATGGCACGAGGGAGTGGAGGATGAATGAGGCCTTGTGTCGACTTTAGACCTCACAGACAGAAACACACGGGGACAAAGGCCATGCTTCCACACCACCAACATCGGGCGCCAGTGGATCCTTCTCTGGGGTGGGATGCCCTGTGTACTGTGGGGTGCTGAGCAACAGCCCCGGCCTCCACCTACCAGATGCCAGTAGCACCTCCCTCCCCAGTTGTGAGAACCAAAAATGTCCCCAGACATCACCAAGTGTCCCCAGAGGGGCAGAACCACACCAGTTGAGAATAAGTTTCAGGCCAACCCATTTCAGTTTAACAGATGTTCTATGTTCTATGCCTAAATAGTTTTCAGATTTTTTTGGCAGCATCTTGCTATTGTTACACATCGACCTGACTGTTCAACGGATTGTATTTTGTGCTGTCCGCATCTCGGGGTGGCTGGCAGGCCAGGCAGTAGTCCCAGCTGGTGTTCTCATTCACTCCCAGGAAGAGGTGGCTGGTGTTGTTCTTTCTCGCCCCCACACCCTGGCCAACCACAGCCAAGAGAATGGTCACTGCCCACCCACAACCAGAAATGTCCTAGTGTTTTTGCCATCGCTGATGAAGCACACCTGGGCACAAAGGTTGACTTTTCCATCCAAGTTTGGTCTTCCAGGAGAACTGAGCGACATCTTGAAATGTTATTTTAAGAGCTGCTCTCTAATGCCCAAAAGTGCAGTGGCCAATTTGAGCATCCCCAGAGCTGAGAAGTCACATGCTTCCTACGGGTTTTCTTGCATACGAATGTAATGAAAGTGCTTTTTGTGGTTTTCTGATGCGGTGGTTCTCTGGTTCCTCTGCACTGGAATTTCGTCGCCTTTCCACTCCTGTCTTCCTAAGGTGACTTTCTGAACCTAACACAGGGTGTTAGCTGTGGTTCGACTGCTCTCCTATAAGCGTCTCCCCAACAGGAAATAAACCAGAGCCGCCGTGGTGGTTTTAGCTGCTGGGGAGCACACAAGAATATCCGCCCCACTTTGGCAAAAATACAACTCATTTTATTATCACTTTTGGTCCCACCTGAGTACTCTCTTTTGCTTTTTCCTGCTTTTTTCATATAATGCTTTGTTTATTTTTAGTGCCTCTTTTCTTATTTGAGATTTGATTTCTTTTTGTACATACCAACAGTTGGGAGATTACGGCCCACAGATTAAATCTGCCAGCACCTGTTTCTATGATTAAAGTTTTATTGGCACACAGCCACGCCCCTTATTTACATATCACCTTGCCTGATTTTATAAACTTTTGCCTCAAAGCTATACCCACTCATTTACATATTGTCTGTGGTGGCTTTCAGCAGAGCAGTTGTGGCATAGACACCTTATAGCCTGCAAAGCTGAAAATATTTATTGTCTGGCCCTTTACAGGAAAGGTTCGCTGAGCTCTCCTAGCTCTGTGTACACATAGAACATTCCAAAACATTCCACAGTTACTTTCTACATACATTCTTCTCACCTTCTGCTCAGCTCTCCCTTCCTAAATGTAAGGAAACCAAATTCTCACCTTCATTCCAAACTTGTATCACCAACTCAAATCTTTCTGCTTTTATATTTGTGCCACAACCTATAGACACATATATCCATAAACATCTACCTGTAGGAGTCTGTGATATTGTGATTTATAATAAATATAATTGAGGTTTGGGTCCAGTTTCTGGCACAGAGTTCCTAAAACCCTTAGAATTTTTTAAGTGATGAGAGTGATAAAGGTGTCTTTTGTTATGTTAGTCAAGTGACTTGGAAAGCACCTAAGGATGGGGGATAGTTCCCAATAGAACCAACCCTGTGATTAGAGGGTTGGAACTTGCAGTCCCACCCGCTGACCTCAGGGAAGGGAAGCGGGACTGGAGGTTGACTCAACAGCCAATTTAATCAATCATGCCCATATAATGAAGCCTCCATAAAAAAAATCAAAAGGAAAGAGTTTAAGGAACTTCTGTATTGAACGTGTGAAGGTGCTGGGAGGGTGGCGGGTCCAGAGAAAATGTGGAAGCTCTGCGCCACTTCCCTGTACTTTACTCTATGGTATATTTTCCATCTGGCTGTTCCTGAGTTGTATCCTTTTACAATAAACCAGTAATCTAGTAAGTAAACTGGTTTTCTGAGGTCTGTAAGCTGCTTCAGCAAATTAATAGAACCCAAGGAGGTGGTCATAGGAACCTCCAATTTATAGCCAGTTGATCAAAAGCACAGGTGATGACCTGGACATGCAGTCAGCATCTAAAGGGGAGGTGGGAGGCAGTCCTGTGAAACTGAGCCTGTAACCTGTGGGATATGACACTATCTTCAGGTAGATGGTGTCAGAATTGAGTCAAATTGTAGGACACCCAGCTGGGGTCAGAGAATTGTTTGACGTGGGGGAAAAAAAACCACCCATCGGAATTGGTGTCAGGATCATAGGGTCTTAAAGCGGTCCTGGAGGTCTGGGAAAGGAGGATTGTGAGGGATGTAGATGTCCTGTAGGATCCCGGCGGGGTGGGCTCCACTTGCAGCCCTGTTTGTGGGGCTTGCAGGCTCCGTGTCCCACAGGCAGCTGGGAGTGTTTCTACAGCTCTGAGAGTGGCTGGGGCTATGCGGGGTCCCCTCACAGAAGGCACTCAGAAGCTGTGCCTTGGGCCCTAAGGCTACCTGTATCCTGACTGTGGGGCAACACAGTCTGCCAGGGGCATGGCAGGATGAGGACACCAAGCCAGACCCCAGCATTTCCCAGACTTCTTCCTCACCAACTCCTGGATTCTTTATGAGCTCCTGAGGGAGGCACCATGATCTTGCTAGGGCTCACGGGGCCAGGCCGGAAGTGCAGACCCAGGGTCACGGCACCCCCCAGGGGAAGCTGGCATCTTTGGTGTCAGATGTATGACCAGGAGGATGCTGGGAGCTCATGAAGGTGGGGAAATAATTTAGCCAGAGAAAGTAGCATAAGGACATGCTTTTCAAGCTCCGGGATGGAGGTGGCGGCATTCCCAGCCCCAGTCCCTAATACAGATCAGCAGGCACAGGTATTCCCATCTCACCACGAGGATGCTGCAAGATGCAGAAAACTGAGGGAACAGCTATAGGAGCCACCTGGATCAGAATGAGGGAACAGACAAGGCGAAAAGTGGGACCACACCAGAGTGGGAAAGGGTGCAGAAAGATGAGAGGGTGTCTGTGGGGGGTGTGGAGAGGATTGGGGTGTCGAGGGGCGCCAGGGAAAGGGTGGTCACATGCAATGTAGGGCCCACCAGCGCTCCCGCCCCTCCCGTGTCTTGCAGAGCTGCAAGGTTGCCTTTCTAGCCTGCTGCGTAAAAGCACTGAGCCCCGATGCTTTGCAGCGATCTAAGGCTATTTTAGACAAAGAGGGAAGTTATATTTTGGGGAATGTTGCATCTAAGAGGAGTAAAATTATGGGGTGTATTTTAGGCACCTAGAAAGGCCTCTTTGGAATTTGCACAAAGAGATGATTAAAAGGCGAAGCATCACTCAGGCCCGGGACACCCCTGCCATAGCCACCGCCCTTTCCAAATGTTCTGGCTGCTTTACTGCACCAGGGCAGTGGGTGAGGGTGTCTGTCCATCTATCATATCCGCCTCACTGTTTGGGCAGTAACACAGCTCAGCACTGAGTGACCACAGGGTCTGGCAGCCAATTTGTTTCCTAGCGATTATCCAGGACGGAGAGTCACTGGGAAGCTTCTCTCTGAAGTTGCTAGTCAGCCGCCCGTCAAGACACCAGTTATTCGGGGTCCCCGGAGGTGGCCTGTCTTTGGGAAAGGGCAAGGGGTTGAATCTGAGGCTCGCAGTCACCTGGCCAGCCACTGACCAGTGCTGTGAACTTCAATCGTGGCTGCTGACCGGCTGTTCCTGGGTGGAGGGGAGCTTGGCCCACTTGTCAGTGGTCAGGCGCCCAGGCCCAGAACCTTCCATGGGGTAGGCTCTCAGGAAAGACTAGATGATACCACCCTTTATGGCAGAGTGAGTCACAGCAACCTGTGAGAATGCAGAGTCCCATTTAGCCCTTGACCACACAGGGATCTCCAAGACAGTGATCTTAACTGAGTCTAAGGCTCAGTTCTTAGCCAGGGGCGATGCTGCCCCCAGGGAACATTGGCACTAGTGTCTAGTGGGCAGAGGCCAGGGATGCTATTCAACATACTACAGTGCATAAGGCAGCCCCACTTCCCCCCACAAAGAATGATTCAGCCCCAGTTGCCAGCAATTACAAGGCTAAGAAACCTGCTCTAATTTAGGCACCTTCAGGACGCACAATTGAAAATTTGGCGTAGGACTCTGGACGGAGTCTGCGGGAAGACCTATAGAGCCTGTAACCTGGATAGAGCTACTCACTGATGAATATTGGTGAGATTGTGGGGACGGGGGTGAGATGACAAGAACACACAGCCTCTGAGGGAACATCTCCAGTTCTGCCAAGTACCTGGGTTGGTTCTTGCCCCTCAGGGTGTGACCACGCCCCTCCTACCGGAGTTTACCACCTGCAGAACCTCTGCCAAGAGCTGCACCCTGCCAAGAAGTCGGTAGTGGAACCAGGCAGCCCAGGTCAGCTGCCCACCTGCTATGTAACCTGTAGCAAGTCAACACCTCTGCTCTGCCGCCTGATCTCTCCTGCCCCAGGGCCTTTGCATATACTATACTCTCAGTCTGTAATGTTCTCACCACCAGCATCTAACTAAGTTCTCCCCCAAGGCCTGCTGGGAGAGTCAGAGGAGGGAACGTCCTGTGGCCAGCAGAGCCAACATGCATTGTGGTTACTGCTACTTTGTACCCTGAGGCTTTGAGGG
This sequence comes from Pteropus vampyrus, assembly GCF_000151845.1. Taxonomy (NCBI): domain Eukaryota; kingdom Metazoa; phylum Chordata; class Mammalia; order Chiroptera; family Pteropodidae; genus Pteropus; species Pteropus vampyrus. The sequence goes on along the minus strand of NW_011888907.1, from coordinate 4,315,502 downwards.
GCCATTTGGTCTTCAGGAGTCATTTGGTTCTTATTGCAAGCTAGTCTAGCTCAGCAGCCCTGGGTGTCAACTGCGGAAGAGCAGAGAGTGAGTGAGTGCTGAGATGAGGGGACACCTTGTTGGGAGTTCAGGGTGGCCCTCCTGTGCGTGGCTGGGCTTCCGTGCCGTTCTAGACCCTCCCCTTAAGGAAGATGCGGGGAGGGGCCTCCGAAGAAGCAAAGGCTGGAAGCAGGCCTGTGATGGAAAGTCAAAGAGAGAATTGTATCCATCTCAAAAAGAGGTGGCCTGGGGCACTTTACCCCGATCACTGGGAATGTCACAGGGCCTTTGGATCCAGTGGTCCTCCTCGGCTCAGGTCAGCACCAGCCTTGGCTCCCCCAGCCCAAGGAAAATAGAGTGACAAGGCAAGTGAGCTTTTGCTCCTACTGCCCCTTTTCAAGGCAGAGTGGATTACCAGCCATAAAAAGGAAAGAAGACACATGCTAGGCGTGGATGAACCTTGAAAACATTATGCTAAGTGGAAGGAAGCAGACACAAAAGGTCACATAGCCTATGATCCCAGAAATGCCCAGAACTGGTAAATCCGTGGGGACAGAAAGCAGATTAGTGGTGGCCAGGGGCAGAGACTGAAGAACAAGGAGTGACTGCTCATGGGGACAGGGTTTCCTTTTGGGGTGATGAAATGTTCTGGAACTAGATAAGAGATGACAGTTACACAACATACCGAATATGCTAAATGCTACCGAATTGTACATTAAAATGGTGACTTTTATGTTATGTGAACTTTAGCACAATTAAAACAGAAATGCAGAGTGGACTTTATGTGTCTGGAATACTCCCTGTCGGGACACGCCACGTCCAGCTTTCAGATTCCTTCCCATAGATCTTGTGTCTCGCTGCTATCAGTAGCTAGAGAAGGGAGGGTTATAATAAATGCAAGTTTTAATCAAATTCCATCAGATGTACTATATTAGCAAACAGGAGCCCAACTTTCCTGGAGCTGATTCTATCGGCTTTGGCCTCTTTGGTGGCCATGGATACTATCTCTCAGAGCCCAGCTGGAGCCCCTGATCCAGCAGTGGAACATGGGACTGGTTCGGGGTCAGAACTTAAACCCTGTCCCTAAGGAATAGGCCATAGATGGAATTTCTCCAACAAGGGTGGCAAGTGTCTTCAAAGCGTTTTATCCAGCCCACGTGTCTTGAACGTCATCACCATCTCTATCCATGGAAACCCACTTTGGACATTCATTATGCTCACTGATGAAATTTCTGATGTTGAGTGATAAAATTAGCCAGGGTGGGTAGCAGTAGCCACTCCCAAGGTATGCATCCTGGATTAAGCAATTTAAGTTGAAGCCCTCATAGAGTAGCTTAGACCAGGGATCTGCAAACTGTTTCTGTCAAGGCCCACGTAATTAGCATTTCCTGATTTTAGGGCCCTGCATTCTCTGTCGCAAGGACTCGGCTCTGCATCATAGAGCAAAAGTAGCCACCGACTGCACATAGTGGATGAGTTAGGCTGTGTGCCAATAAAACTTATTTATAAAACAGGCAGTGGGAGAGAAAATTCAGACAGACCCAAATTGACAGACATTCTACAAACTACCCGAACAGTCCTCAAAACTGTCAAGGACTCAAAAACAAGGAGATTAGAGAAAAACTGAGGATATCCAAATAATTAAAGTGTGGACTTACTTAATAATTATATATCAATCAATATTGTTCTCTTAGTCATGACAAATGTACCATCGTCATGTTACAACAGGAGAAACTGAATGCCAGGTACACAGAAATCAGCTATAATAGTCTCACAACTTTCCTATAAATCTAAAATAAAAAGTTTGTTTTTTTTAAAAAAAAAAAAGGTATCAAGCCAGATTTGGTCCGCGGGGCATAATCTGCAGACCCCTGGCTTAGACAAACTCCCACTACTTAAGGAAGTGTGTAAAGCAAATCTCAGATAGGTAAGGTCATGGCAAACTGAACTTTAACCTAACACACATCCGTCCCCTCCCGCTTCCCATTTCAGTCCACAGCGCCATTGTCAGTGGTCTTTGGTCTTTCCTCACTGTCACCATATCCTGTTGTTTCTTCCTCTGAAACGTCTCCCACCACCACCTGGGCTCGAGCCACGGCAGCTCTGCTGGGGTGTGCAGGTGACAGCATTCTGCCGCTGGGGTGGTGTCTAGAGCACCCGTTTTCTGGCCAGGTCTGCATTAGGATACAGTACAGCCCCCCACAGGAAAGTTGACTTAGGCCTCTGAGCTCAGTTTCCCCCCGTGTCTAATGGGCATATGAGCCCTTGCTTCTTAGGCCTGTGAGGATGCAGAGCTAAGAAGCAGCTCTCAGCAATGACTTCTCTTGTGCCTGTTTCTGCATCATCACGGGAACCTGGTTTCTCCTCCCTCGACCCTCTCTGCGACCCTCTCTGCCTTACTGTACCTGACAGAACAAGGCCATCGTGTGGCAGGTAGAGTTTGGCCTCACCTGGTGTGGGGGTGCAGGTGGGGAGCGGCTAATCTTGGTGAGGCCCTGGGGTATGAAAGTTTCCCACTTCTGAGCATTAGAAAAGCAGTCTGATTAAACTAAGTATATGGAGAACAAAGCTCTTTGCTCCATCTCACCCTTACTATCTCAACCCTTATTCCAGGTGTTCAAGAAATAGAGAGGGGGTGTAAGTAGATACTCTCTTACTTTATTTCTTCCCAGGGACACTTCACACTCATAATAAATCCTAGAGGAAATTTTTAAAAATAAAAATAAAAAACCTTAGAGGAATAGTTCTCACCTTCCAGGAATCAGAAGAACCCCATCCAACTCTGGTTTAAGAATTTAGATTTCTCGGCCTTTGCAGAAATTCTGCAAGTCTGGGATGGGGCCCAAGACTGTATCTTTAATAAGCCCCCACAGCCCACACTTGGGTTCTCAACTTTCTCTCCCTCACCCCAACTTCGTAGAGCTGCACGGTAGTGGTGACTCACTGAGGGGAATGGGCAGTTCTGACTCTCCTTCTCCCCTGCTGTGGGTCAGGGTGCCTCAGGGTAGAAAGGGTGACCCCCTCTCCAAAGATGTAGAAAGAGGCTGTAGTGCCTGTGGGGAGGGGGCGGTGCTCTGGAGACCACAGACTCTCCCTGTAGGCCACCCCAAGGAGCTCACCTTTCCTCATGTGTGCAAAGGCTTGGTTTTGCTGCATAGAATGTACCAGAAGTCCTTGGCTGTTATCATCAGCACCAGAGTCCTTGCAGTATAGAATTGTGTAGGGAAGCAAACATCACCCCAAGAGGAAACCTTCCATAATTAGCCACCCACTTACAGAACAAGCCCTTCACTCACTCCCCTCTTGGCTCAGCCTAAGCATGGCTCCTTCTTATTTGTCCACCAGAACCAGTGCGTCCTCTCTCCCCACATGAGCCAACGCAATGCAAATCAGTTGCAAAGTGAGTCTTGCAAAGGGTGCAGGGTTTCAAGAAGTCTTCAAAAGTGACCTGGAGAATTGCTGCAACCCCCAGTCACTTGGCCATACTTACAAGCAGCAGAGAGGGCAGAGAGTTAATGATGGATGGAATGAGTCTGTGTGCTGCTAAGTTTAAATGGGTGTAATCCACCTATTGAAAGAAGAGGATTTTTAACTTGGCTCACAAATCAGAGTTCAACTACATGCCTTATGAACAAGATGTATCGAAACCAAAGTGGTTCAGGAAGCTAAAAATAAAGGAAAGACATGAGCAGAACAGGCAGGTAGAAACAGGAGGAGCAAAGCTGTAATTCCAATGTAGAGAAAGTAGCAATCAAGCCTCTGAACTTTACATGTGATGAAGATTCATCATAATGCCAAAAGCCTCAATTTACATTCAAGGTTTAATAGTTGTCTCTATATATGCATCAAACGACATAGCCACTGCCTTTACAAAGTGGAAATTATAAAAGATATCGGGAGAAACAGCTACAAACACAAAGCACAAGGCTGGCTGAGTGAACAGCAAAAGGCAAGGATGTAAGATGGCCAGATCATGTGCTTCAGGCAGATCCTGTGGCCATGTCACAAACCCTTCACTTCAATATGAGAATAAACCTTAAATATTCATGGAACGTTTACAAAATTCATTCCTTATAAGGTCATAGAGAAAACATCTAGAACTTCCAACAGTAAAAATATTGCAAGCAACATTCTTAACAATGTGATAAAACTAGGAATTAATTTTTAAAGGCCCCTCTACATGGAAATTTTTTTTTAAAGTAAACTTCTGTCGAACAATTCTTAGATGGAAGGGGATATACAAACCAAAATTACAGATTTTCTAAAAGTCACTGACAAAAACAATATATCATCAGAATCCTCAAGATGTATTTAAAACAGTTGCGAGAGGACATTTCATAGCCATAAACACTTTACATTCATAAATATGAACAAACGAAAGTAAGTGCATTAATTTTCCAACTCAAAAACCTGAGAAAAAGAACCAAGCAAACCCCAAAGAGAATGATTTGGGTGTCAAACGGATGAGCCAGGGATCTTGATGCATTCCTCAAATATTTTTGGTGCATTAAGAACCAAGCAGGATCTTCTTCCATCAAAGCTTGATCTGTTGTTCATTCCTTCTGTAATCTAGCACGTGGTCTCAACCTAAACCAAAATTTAGGGAAAGATGAGATATAATAACTTGTTTCATACTTGGTTTCTTTTTTCTTTTTCTTTTTTTTTAAGATTCCCCTGCCCCACCTCCCCCAGACCCGTACCATGGCAGGGTTTGTCATGAAACTGGTCCTTTGTGAGAATCTGTCCCTTTCTAAGGGCCTCATCTTTGCCCCAGGAGCCCTTGTTGCATTTCCGTGTTTCTGTCCATGTCTGTGGCTGACAGTAGTGTTCTGGATAAGAGTGAGGGAGCCTGTTATGTACTGGGAACATGAGGTGGGCTGAGTGTTGTGTCACTTAGCTCTCTGCACCTTCCTGCAGCAGCCCCTCCATCTGTCCAGCCAGCCAGCTAGTGGCTGGCTGTCAGGAGCCTGCTGGGTGCCCGAAGTTTCGTGGGCAACTGGAAGAGAACAAAACTGGGCCAAATGCTGGGTGTCAACGAGGCCCTGGAGAGCCTCCACTTCCTCATCTATAAGTCAGGGAGCCATGAGATTGGGGGGGACTCCTCCACTTCCTGCCCTGCACCCACAGCCCCACTGAGCCTGCAGCTGCCACCTGCACAGGCTGGTGGGGGTTGAGGGTTCTTGTCTCCTGCGGCACAGCTGCCTCTTTTCACCCCCATCACACTACCCTGCCTTCCTATCGTCATCCTTGTCTTCACAGAGCATCCTCCCTTCTTGGAACAGGTCACCCCCTCCTAAACCCAGTGCTCCCTCCACGGTAGTTCTGTGGAAAGCACATCAGCTGTGTTGCTCACTTCCCCACCTCCCACCCCCTCTGGCTTCCAGGAAGCGGGCTTCTATGTCTGTCTCAGGCTTCTCAATGTCCCAACTGTGCCCCAGGGGAGAATACTCAGCCTGTGCAACATTCACACCCTCTCATGCCCTCTCATGTTCACCCATCATGTGTCTGAGTGTCAGCATCTTCTCCCAGCCCCTGGCACCTTGGGGAGAAGGAGATGTTTAACTGAGAGCCCCTGATTCATTGGTGGCACAATTTTCCTGTAAACAGCCCGATTGAGGGTCAGTATTTTCAGCTCTCCTGGGCCAGTCTCCATCACGAAAACTCAACTCCACTGTTTAGTCAAAAGCAGACACAGACTATATGTAAGCAGACATGGCTGTGCACCAACAAAACCTTCGTGGACACTTAAAACTGAATGTCATATCATTTGCACATGCTTTGAAATGTTCTTCTTTTGATTTTTTTTTTAAGCATTTAAAAATGTCAATACCATTCTTAGGTCACAGGCCATACAGAAACATGTGGCTGGCTGTCATTTGCTGACCCCAGTAGAGATCATTGTCAAAGTCTGAGCCTGCCCCCTCATCAAGAGAGCATCCTTCACAAGGCCATAGCCATTCATGTACAGATCATCTGTAGCTGCTTCATGCTACGCTAGAGTTGAGCTGTTGCAACAGAGCCCAAATATTTATCACTTGGCCCTTCACAGAACAAGTTTGTCGACCCCTGATTCACACAGTTGCATTTCATCCTTAACCCTGGAAGGCAAGGGTTTTCTCCCTAATTTTACAGGAGAGAAATCTGGAACCAATTAGCCCCAATTAACTCAGCTGACAGTAGCCTGACACCTCCAGCCCTCCCACACAGGCCAAGGGTTATTTTCCAGCATTTCCATGCAGGAAAGCCCCAGCTCTGACTCGATGCCCCAGGGCTGTCTGCTCAGCAGACACAGCAGAGCAGATCCTCTGGGCTTCTTGGTCCACAGGCTAGCAGGGTGGAGTCACTGCCCATGGAGCTCCTGTGCTCCATGCAGGCCTGGCACAGCCATGGGACACCCCTCAGGCCTCTTCTTGCAGGGTCTGACCATCATCCATGTCCCCAGATGGGCAGTTCCTATCAGTAGGTGTGGGCTGAGTAGTCTTTCACGTAGAAAGATACAAAGGAATGGAAAACACTTGGGAGAAGAATAACTTGGGTCCCAAGTTCTGGGGCTGCTGTGCCAGCACCAGCTTCCAGTTGCTCTTGAGTGTCGAGTTCTCCCCATGCAGCTGGAATGGAAGGCCAGGAAGTGGGGGACAATCTCTCTCAGCCCCATCTTTAGGCTCTGTTGTGGCCTAATTTTTGCCAGTGTTCTTCGACCAGTCTCAGCCTGTCCCAGCAAAACCAATTGCTCCTTTGTATCAGTGCCTGTCCCTGACCAAACACAAGAGATCCCAAAGTCCTGCATGGCTCGGGGAACAGAAGTTTCACCCAGAGGTGGCACTGCAGAGGGAGGAGCAGCATCAAGGCCATAGGAGGCAGCAGGCAGCCCACCCTGCCCAGACAGGTTGTGGATACTCCCAGAAGCAATGACATCCAATATCAGCCAAAGTGGATGTGTGGGGCATCCCTGGCAGAGTCTCACAGGAGAAGTGGGTGTTCTTGAGGCCAGAACAGTGCCAGGCACACAGCAGCTGTTGTGTTGTTGTCAAGTGAATGAATGAGTGTGGGAATGAACAAAAACAAATGAATCACAAACACTTGGAAAGTGAAATCCCTGTGGCTAGAAGATCAGGAAAACAGAGAAGGCCAACCAAGATGAAACCACTAGAATGAGCTAGAACTTTCCTCTGGGAAAGAATGGCCTCAGATAAATCTGGAGGTGATAGAGCTATCCCAAGTCTGGCCACCTCAGCCTGGCTGGAAGGATGACTGCCCTGTGCAGCGAAGCTGGGGGACTTCTCTCCAGAAGACCCTAACCTAGGGCTCACCTGTCGATATTGGAGACAGGTGAGTATGTTTGTTTGCCTTTCAAGCTTATTCCACAGGCTTTGGGTTCTGACATCTGAAAACAAAATGCTGTTTGCCTAATGCGATCTATCTCAAGGCTCGTTCGGTTTTCGTGTGAAAGGTGGGAGAGGCTAAGTGTGGTGAACTCAGGGCTTGGGCCTTGGCAGGCAGGCAACCTAAAAAGTCTCGGGCCCACTTGCCTGGCCCTGGGCTCTGAGAACGGGTCTGAAAAAGGAGCCCAGGCTGCAGGAACTGAGAGTCTAACAGACGGGGTGTGGGCTGGGAGTGGGGTCATTGAGTTCAAACTTGCTCTCAGACTTTAGGCAGGTCTGTTGATTTCTGTGCCTCAGTTCCCTCACCTGAAATGGGGGTTGCACATCTGTTTCTTAGAGTCATGCAAGCAAAAAGGAAGAGTGGGAAGCCCACCGCAGGCCTGGTGTGGGGCTGGTAGACGCCATGGTCATTGTGTGATGCTGTCATCACCAGTCTTCCTAAAATAGTTACCGTACATTTCAACTAAGAGAAGAACTATTCTATTTACATAGAATATGCACCTTCTTGAAATGTGGAAGTGGACTGCTCAACCCTGGATGTCTCCAATTTTAAAAACTTCTTTGAATCTCTGAAAAGAATCTCCAAGACAAGGGCAGTTAGACAGCTGGGCGCCCCCCGCCTGGTCTTTAGCATCCTTAGAACGGTGGGGGCCGCCTCGTGGGCACACAGCAGCCTCCCACCACCCCCCAGCCCAGGCCTGGTCTGCCCCTGTCTGAGGAAGGTGGGTGCAGCTTCTTTATGAGTTGTACCTAGAAACCATGACCCAGGGCAGAGTCAAATTTGGGTCATCTCTTTATGGGTTTTTTCCCCAAAGTATACAACTTATATTAGAAAAGTGTATTTTATATTATAAAAGGAGAAAAAGTATTTCCAAAAAAGTAGAGGCCTTTCCCTCATAGCATGTAACAGGGTTTTGGGTTTTCTGGCCTGGTGAGCAGATGGCATAAACATGTGGCTTCCCCAGCCCCAGGGCCAGATTACATCGCATCATTGCTGGCGCCTGGGTCCTGCTTCCTCCCTGCTGTCCACCCCTGGCCCCACGTGAACCACGAAGCACACCAGCCGCCCTCATGCATGGAGGCCATACAAGTGCCCCCGTACAGCCCCAGGAGCAGCTACACAATAGCTCCCCTCGCAGCAAGCACCAGACCAGCGTTTCCTCCTCCTCCGATGTATAATAGCACCAACCGGATATTTTTAGATTGGCTTTGAAAAGTCACAGTGTGCTGAGACCGCATTCCAGACACGTGAGGTCACCAGGCCCCGCGCTAGTAATCACAGAACCAGAGTGCAAGTGGGCCCCACATCCCCAAGACATTCCCTCTCGTTTCCAGGATGCCAGGCCTGCCTGTTTCCTTAGAAATCGCCGTGGAGACTTATCCCGAGTTCAGAAAGGACCACCGTGGCTTTTTGGGGTGCAAATGTGCATTTCTGGGGTGCCTCTGAGTCAGGCCCCGGACCTGGGTGCTGCAGGGACCCCGTCACAGAGAGGCCTGTTGCCCCAGTAGGGAGCCCACTTGGGGCCGCTTTGTCATCTGCTCGTACTTAGAACAGGCAGGACTTCACAGGCTCGCCCACAGGAGTTCATTTTAGCACAGAGCAAGCCGTCCTCAGCTCAGATGCCAACCCACAGGCTCTGGCGAGCATAGAGCGAAAGAAGATGGATTCGCTGTCTGCTTCCCAGAGCGGCACCTCAAGGGCTCACAGGCTTTGCCCCAAAGTTCTAAGGCTGAACTTAGGGGAAAATGGAAATTAAACTGGCAAGACTGTTTTCTTCCCCAGAGGAGCCCTGAGCTCCTGCACGTGAGGGCCCTCAGAACAGAAGGGAGAGTCCAGTGAGGCCCAGAAGGCCCGGCCCAGCAAAGCCCATGTACTTGCATCTGTATACAGCAGTGCTGCTCAGCCTGCATGATTTAGCCATGTCTGGGGACATTTTAGGTTGTCCCATGTGTACTGATATCTGGCAGGTAGAGACCAGGGACACTGCTCAGCACCCCATACTGTACAGGACAGTCCCACCCCAGAGGATGATCCAGCCCTAAGTGTCAGCATTGCCGAGTTCCGGAGCCCTGCACTGGGTTCCAGAAACACTCAGTAAAGCCGAGTGGACACTGGCCTTGTTCCCAGCTGCTGGTGCACAGCCAGCGGTCAACAGCTCGGTCCGACCCGTCAGGACCTGGTAATGAGCCCAGGGTTTAATCAAACCCTCCAAACACTTTTTCAAAACCCAGCAGCTGATAGGTCCCAAGGAGGCATTTGTGAAGAAGAGGAAGGCTCGGCTCTGTGGTCGCCATCTGACTTGGGAAAGTGCCTCCTTGGGCTGGGTTCCACCTATACACAGCCATGTGGAGCCCCCAAAGCGCCCAGCTGTTACCCCTACCGTGAGCAGACCATCCCCCCAGTTTGGGGCCAGGTCACCTCCTCGGGAACTCTCGTTCATTATCACTCTCCCACTTGGTGACTTGGTGGTTAACTCAGGTTTTTCAGGGAGGTCTGTTCCCCAGGCCTGGAGCCCCTGGAGCAATGAAGCAAGAATTCACTCATCCCATGACCCCATCAGCCAGGAGCGTGACCAGCACATGCACCCTGTCGGGGTCCCATCCTGGTCTCAGGCCCTGATGAATGGAGCCATTCACCAAGGAAGTGTCCTGGGCCTTCCCACAGATGCTCATTTATGGGGCTTCTGCCTTCAGGCTGCCCCATCAGGAGCTCTGATCAGTGATTCACCTACATTCATCCATTACAGAATGAGAACTTCAAGAAAACCCAGTCTCCTCTCCATGTTAGCACATCTCGTTCCTGACTCCCCTGCAAGCCTGGCCGCCTGTCCCCCCAACCCCCATCAGACCTTGGCAGTGGCCTTGCCACCTCCTCCTTGCTGCCCTTGCCCCCACCCAACCTCCCCATGCAGCTCAGCCTCCTCAAATGGCAACATTGTCAGCCTGATACCCTTTTTGCTGCCACCAAGCTTCCCTTTGTCCATGTGGCTCTGGAGCATTACACGCCCCATGTCCCCTCCCTCAGCCCTGCCGCCTCCACCTCAGCTAGCCTCTCTCTCCTTGAAACAAGGAAACCAACCCCCAGGCACCTTCCTGCCTTGAGTTTCCCTAAGGCCCCATCACACCCTCTTCTTGTCTTAATCCCTCAGGGGACGGTGGGTACCACATGGGAAGGGGGAACCCCAGGAACCTGGGTGGGGGGCAGAGGGTGTTCTCTGTCATAATCTGGTTGGTGATCACATGGGAGGCCCCAGGAGGGACCCCACCTGGCTGCACGCTCCATACACTATGTATACTTTCCATTTTGCAAATGAAGCCCTGAGTCATACCACAGCACAGGTGAGACCCGAAAACATGCCAAGTGAAAGAAAACAGCCAGACAAAGACCACGTATCGTACACCCCCACTCATGTGAATGTCTAGAACAGGCAAATCCAGAGACAGAAGGTAGATCAGTGGTTGCCAGGGGCCAGGGGAGGGGGCGGGGAGTGACTGCTCATGGGGACAGGGTCTCCTTTTGGGGTGATAGACATGTTCTGGAACTAGCGGTGGTGGTTGCACAACATCGTGAGCTAAACGCCATGGAATTGTTCACTTTAAAATGATTAGTTTTATACCAATTTTACCCCAATTAAAAAATAATAATTTGCTGTGAACTGCTTGTTATCACACAGAATTGCAGGACCCCTCCAGGGCGAGACCTAGCTCCATGCCTGCTTCCTCACGCCCAGCCTGGTTGGTGCCTTTCTGGAAGGCGCCAGATAATAAATATTTTGGGCTTCGAAAGCCAGGCAGTCTCTGTCATAGCTACTCTGCCTTCACAGCACAGAAGCAGCCGTGGACAATCCATAAACGAACAGACCTGGCTATGTGCCAGGAAAACCTCATTTATGGACACAGACATGAATAGAATTTTCACGTCAGGAAATATTACTCTTCTTTGAGTGTTTTTTCAAAGCCATTTACAAATGTAAAAACCACTCTTGGCTCACAGGCAGTAAAAAAACATACAGTAGACTGGATTTGGCCCACAGGCTGGAGTTTGCTATATGAAAATTATAACTGGGAAACAGTCCTGATGATTGGCATTTTTAACTTCCCAGACTTAAAACTGGAGCCCCTCCCACAACCTGTTGGAGTGTCCCTGGACTGCACACCTTTGTGTTTTTCAGTCGTCACCTGGACCGCTGAGTGACTTCCACTGCATGAGTGTCTGTGATGCCCAGAGGGAGCTCTGAGGCTACAGGCTGAGGCCTGTAGAAATTTCGTCCTCACCATCTGAAAACCTATTTTTGTGTTCCTCACAGGCTTTTGGGAACGCCAAAACAGCCCACAACAACAATTCCAGCCGATTTGGGAAATTCATCCAGGTCAACTACCTGGAGAGCGGCATCGTGAGAGGGTAAGTTGGCAGCCGCCTGAGTTGTGTGCTGTAGCCTTAGTCTGGGGTCCTGGGTGTCCCTACAGAAGGGAGCCAGCCCGAGAATAGACATTTGTGAATCGTACAAGGAAGCCAGTGGGAGTTTAAGTCCTTGATGTGAAGGTCAGAGCATCAGGTTGAGGTTGGGAGTATAGGTGGAACAGGCAAGGAGAGATCAACCTGTTTTTTGGTCTTGATGAGGTTCCTAATTTGATCAGTCTTGGATACCACAGGCAGAGTTGATGTGGACTCTGGCATTTGCCAAACATGTGCCTCTTTAGCCAGAAGGAGATGTGATAGTGGATAACAAAGTGAGGCAGTTGTCCAAGGAAATACTGAAGGGTGGACAGGAGGATGAATGGATAAATGGATGGACAGATGGACAGTTGGATGGAAGAATGGATGGATGCTTGGATGGGTCAGGGAATCAATGGATGGCTATATGGATGGGTGGATGGAAAGATTCATGGTGGGGGGGTGGTAACTGGATTGTGAAGTAGTTGCCTGGTGGAAGTTAAACAAACCAACATTTGTGCCAGAAATGTGAGTTCCTTAGATGCAGGCACAGTTACTGCAACTAAATGTAACACTGAAATTGTGTTTATTTGCATTCAAGGCAATAGTTATGCTTATGAAAATATCTGGCAGCTTTGTGCAAAAAATTAATGTTATAAGGAATTATCTATTTGTTATAGTTTTTAAGCCATGACATCATTTCAGAATTCAGTTCTGTAGGATTTTTTTCTTTAAAAAATGCATATTCTCTGTCATTTCAATTGGTTTAAAAAAATATTAATCGCAATTTAATACTTTGTAGTATTTTGGGGTATTTTTTGTTTGCAAAGAAGTTCTTATAAGCCAATAAAACTATTTCAGAGTAAAAGAAAAAAAAGACATTTTGGCACAACCCATTGCCTGGTCACTTGAAGAAATCCTTCCCGCTCCACATCTGGTGTGAGGGTTTTCAGTGGTAGCAGGATTTGTAAAGGTTTTAGGTGATGCTCTGAGCAGCAGGGCGAGAAACCTGTATATTAGAGTTGGGTAGACCTGAGCACCAGGCTCCTGGAGACTGAGAAAAGGCACCAGCATTTCAAGAAGGGACAGGTCCTCGAGCGTGACAGGGACTGGGGAGTGATTCCAGGCTATCTCGATTCTCCTGTCCGTCTAATGATCATTCCAGTTGACAGTTCACATTCAGAACATAAACAGAAATGTTGTTTCTGTGAATCCTTCAGCTTCTGGCTTCCTTCCTTTTTCCTGCTGCCCAGGCTCTGATGGGTAGTGGTGTGGATGAGAGGCCTTCAATAAATGGTCTCCTCTGGCCCCAGTCCTCAGGGGTTCTTGGAAGCTGGTCATTCTCCCCACGGCCCTTCTTCCTCCCCCAGCCATCCAGTGGTCCTTCCTTGAGTGCTGCTGGGCCCCAGCTCAACACCTGTGTGGGCACCACCACCCACCCACAGTGTGTGCCACCCATAATTAATCAGACACCTGGAGCCACCCACCTGTCCCATGGGCCTTGTCCTCTTCTTCACAAAGACCCTCACCTCCTATTTAAAATTTTTTCGGGGTGGCTCCATAGTGTAATGGATAGCATGTCTGCTTTACATGCAGAAGGTCCTGGGTTCGCGCCCCAGGTGGAGCCACGGACCACACCCCAGGTGCGCCAGGCCCCCCGAGTGCACCGGGAGTGCCAGGCTCCGGGTGCGCCAGGCCCCGAGGGCCCTGGGTATGCACCGCAAGCATGTGGGGGGAGATGCCCCACCTTCAGAGATCCAATTCTTAAAAAAGGGAGACGGCAACATCCGTAGGTCAGAGGTGGAAGAGGGGGAGATTAAAGAGGGAAAAAAAAAATTTTTTTTTCCAGTGGTCCAGCAGGAGATACCCAAAGCATCTGACTGTGCAGACTACACCAAAACATACTATCTTTCTAGTTCCAGGGGCTCCCTTGGAGGGAACAGAGGTGCCAGGAGGCCGCCTTACGTTTTCCTGGGTCCTAAACTGGCTCTGCAGGCTCCAGGCCAGAGCCTTTGCTCCCAGTGGGCACTGTTTCCCTCCTACTCTCCCCAGCTCTCCTCCATGTGGTCTTCATTTGGTGTCCTATGGCTGCTGTAACAAAGCGCCATAAACTGGTGATTTAAACCAATGGGAATTTTTTCTCACACAGTCCTGAAGGCCAGAAGTCTGAACTCAAGGTATCAGCAGTGCCACGTTCCCTCCAGAGGCTCTAGGGGAGGATCCTTCCGGGCTTCTTCCAGCCTCTCGTGGCCCCAGGCATCCTTGGCTTGTAGCTGTATCACTCCAATCTCTGCCTCCATCTTCGCACAGTCTTCCCTTATGTCTCTCTGTGTTTTTGTCTCTTCTGTCATTTAGGATACTTGTCATTGGATTTCGTACCTATCTAGGTAATCCAGGATGATTTCATCTTGAAATCCTTTACTTAATTACATCTGCAAAGACTTTCCAAATAAGATTCTAGTCACAGGTTCCAGGTGGATATATCTCCTGGGGGCCACTGTTCGACCCAGCACACCAGCAAGGGCTGGCTCTCAGCCAAATGATCTAGACTGCGCCTCCTACTGTAGGCACCCATCAAGCTCAAAGCCTGTGGCCCTGAGTGGTCAGATCTCATAGACCAGCTTTTGAGAGTATTATCTGTGGCCTTGAATTTAGGAAAGGAAGTGTCCCTTTGGCCCATGACCATGGCCTGCCCACACTCTAAAGAGAGAGGCGCACTTCCTGTCCAGAGAACAGCCACCGCCTGCTCACAGGGAGTGGGCCCAGACCTGGTTCTGCTTTTGGGCAGGTGACACTTCTCAATGCTGTTTCCTGCTGAGGCCAGGGGTCAGGGGCAGTCCAAGCCTTCCCCTGGTTCCCCAATTTGCAAGGCCTCATCTTCTTATGGGTTCAAGGGCTCAGTGCCAGAGGATCCCTAGCCCCCTACTAATCCTCATAGGGCCCTGAGGCCTTCTAGACGATCAAGAAAGGAAAGAGACTGTCGTCAGTGAAATGACAGCTCCAGCCTGGTAATGGGTCACTGTCCTTTCCCATAAGCCGACACAACCCAGGGAATTGGCCACAAGTTGAAATTCCAACAGGAGTCGGATTCTAGAGCCAGATACAGTCTCCCTCCCCAGGAAAACAAACTTCTGCTAATGAAAATAGTTTCTAGAGGAAGCAGAAATAGAAGAAAACATGGGTGTGAAAGAAGGGAAGAAACCCACTTGTGCGTGGTGTGTGTGTGCGTGTGTCCTATGCAAGGCCGCAGACAGAAGACTGCCATCCTGGAGAGACAGGCAGGCACATCCAGCAAGTCCTGGATCAGGGGCCTGGCCCTGCCACCCCTCGGGCACCAGCTGCCTCTGGTGCTCTAAAATAGGACGGGCTCAGATGAGGTTGACCTGCAGCCACATCCAGCTCCCATACTCGATGACATTGGATCCCGTGAGAGACCAGCTCCTCCAGCCCCCATGGGTGTGGAGGGAGGCTCATGCCAGGTTCGGGTTCCTGCCAGGCCACCTCCCTCCCGCGGGGTCCCCAGCAGCGTGTAGCCTCTTCAGTTTTAGTACCTTGTCCATTAACAGGAGCCATAGTGCCCACCCCAGAGGGACAGGAGGATTGAAGGTATTAAATCTTCCGCAGCAGTGTCTGGAACATTTGCCATCACTGCTGACAGTGTTGATAGTGTGGCTGCAGAGATTCCTGGTTCCTGCCCCAGCACCCACACAGCCTTATGGGGACATGTCCATCCAGTGTCCATCAACTGATAATGGATAAACAAAACGTGGTGTGTCCACGTATATAGGATATTACTCAGCCATAAAAAGGAATGAAGTTCTGATACGTGCTACAACGTGGCTCAACCTCAGAATCATCGGGCCAAGAGAGAAGGCAGACATACAGAATGATTCGATTTCTTTACAATTCTAGAAAATCCAAACTGAAGTGGGGCTGATCAGTGGCTGCTTTGTGGGGGTGGTGAAGAGGAATGACACAGGGCCCAGGGAAGCTTTTCGGAGTGAGGGATATGTTCATTATCTTGATCATGTGTTGGGTTCATGGGTGTTTACATGTGTCACAACTCATCAGATTGCATACTTTAAGTTTTTCATGCATCAATTAAACCTAATAAAACTATTTTTAAAAATTACGTGGATTATGAAAGGATCTAGTTAAAACACATCGCATTGCATACTTTATGTGCAGTTTATCATATATCAGTAATCAATAAAGCTGTAAAAAGAATAGAAAAATGAATCTGTTATCTTATATTTAGATTGTCAATTGGAGAAACATTTAATTGCTGGGGAGATGGTGGGAGCAGGGGGAGGTCTTCCCATATCATCAGGGAACACATGGGTACAATCGCTCCTGTTTGTACCCTGGGAGGGAGGTCCCACATGATGCCACCCGGGCTTCTGTGCAGCGGCCCCCCAGAATCTGGCCTGGGGAGCAGAAGTGGCCAACCCAGGTTCCTTATTTTTATAGATAGTAGTAATAGTCATAAGATGAGGCAGCACTTAGGGTGATCATATTTGCAGCGTTTAGTATGATTGTATTTACAACATTCGGGGTGACTATTTTTATGACATTTAAGGCAATTATATGTACATATCTTTATTTACCTTGTGTTTAAAGAAGTTCATCCACAGCTGGCTTTACCATAGTAACAAATTAGTTCTATAAGGAAACAATATTAAAATGTAACATTTTATTTCTTCTTTTTCCTTTAATGACAGAGCTGTTGTTGAAAAATATCTGCTTGAAAAGTCTCGCCTGGTCTCTCAGGAGAAGGATGAGAGGTAGGACGAGATCTCGGCGAGCATCACGTCTGCCTTCCCTACAGAGGAGAGAGCAGACATCCTGAGATCGGGAAACTCCCCTGGGAGGCGGTGGCACAGCCCTCCAGGGAGCAAGGCCTGCCCTGTGGCTCTGAGTTTTATGCTCACACCTCAGAAGTCACCATTTTGTGTTTATTTTTGTGCCTCCCTGGGGCTCTTACCCTGAGTAGATGCTCAGATTCCTGCCATATGTGGTTACATTAGAGGCATTTCTCATTGACCAATGAGTGAGACATACGCCTAACCCACCACCCCAACCCCTGAGAAATCTCACTGGAGCAGCTCATGTTTTGGGGTTTTTATTAAGACATAATAAGAATCAACTTATTGTCTCAAATTTGTATGGACTTGAGGTGCTTTTTCCTCCCTGGTCTCCAAAGCAACATTAGTAGTGATTTGAAGAGTAGCTGTTGCTTGGCCTCCAAAAATGACTTTTTTCCCCTAATTTTGACCCACAGGAACTACCACGTGTTTTATTACTTGTTACTTGGTGTCAGCGAGGAAGAGCAACAAGAATTTCAACTCAAGCAGCCTGAAGATTATTTCTACCTCAACCAGGTAAATAGCCCCAACCCAGGCCACAAATGCCACCTCTGTTCCCTTCAGGCTGTTTACGCACTCCTGGGAGGTCAGAGGCCGGCAGCTTTGGCTACCTCCAGCCCCAAAACCCGCTCCAGGAAGGCCCAGAGGAGGCTGCATAAAGGGGCCCATTCATTTCCCACATCCTGGGCACCGCCTCATCGGTTCCAGCCAAAATCCTTCTCACACGCCACCCTCATTGGCCCAGAAATACCCAGAGTGTCACCGACTTTGTTTTCCAGCATAACTTGAAAATCGAAGACGGCGAAGACCTGAAGCATGACTTTGAAAGACTCAAGCAGGCCATGGAGATGGTGGGCTTCCTCCCTGCCACCAAGAAACAGTAAGTGGGCTGGCCAGCCGTCCTGTCATCTCCCACACGGTACCCCCAGATCTAACTGGTCACTCTCTGAGATATGACTTATGCCCCAGTACTAAAGAGGGCATCCCAGTGACTATGAACACATGGAAAGGGACTCTCATCTTAGTCATTGGGAGATGCCAGTTAAAACCTCAGGGGCTTTTGCCCAACAGTGTTAAGGTACGTAGCACTGTGGAACTGTACACTTAAAATGGTAAAGAAGGTACATTTTATATGATGTGTATTTTACTACCATTAAATTTTTTTTAATTTTTGAAAACCACAGATGGTACTCTCCATACCTGCCGGACAGACAGTACATCCAGCAGGAACTGGGAGGGTGCAAATCAGGCCACTCGCTTTAGAAAACCATTTGGTCCTTTCTACTACAGTTATGTGTATACAACGAAATGCATACATTTGCTCACCCAAAGATACGCACACGAATGCACACAGCAGCCTCCTTTATAACAGCCCCAAAGCTTGGAAACCACCTCCAAACGCCAGGAGATTAAATAAATTAATAAATAAATGGCAATCTGATCCATGCAGGGGTCAGCAAACTTTCTGGAGAGGGCCAAATAGTAGATATTTTCAGCTTCATGGGCTGCGGGGTCTCTGTTACGTGTTTTTCTTTGCATTTCATTTTGCTTTTTAACAATACTTTTAAAACAACCAAAACTTAGTTCAGGGGCCGTATAAAAATGAACCCAAGTTTGCCAACTCCCGGACTACTCCACACCCGGCAGTGGTTCTGATGGCAGGGGGTTGGGAGGTTCTGTCCCCAGCGGGGACAGAGCCTTGTCTGGGGACATTTTCAGTTGTCACACTGCGTGTATGTGGGAGGCAGGGTGGGTGGAGGCCAGGGATGCTACTCAACATCACATAGTGCCCAGGACGCCCACCCCCTCAGCAAAGAATGATCTGGCCCCAGATGCCAGCAGTGCCGAGGCTGATATGCTGGTCTGTAGCACTGAGGGTGAACAAACCAAGTCGGTGCGCCGTGACATGCATCGTACCTCCACATCACAGTTGTTTAGTGACAGGCCACATACAAGTCCATATAATTTCATAGATATCAAGTTCACAGACAGTGTTAGATGTCAGGACAGCAGTTTCTCTGTTGGACTGGGTGGTTCCAGGGCCTGGAATGTTCTGTTGTTCTGAGTGAGTGGTAGTTAACGAGGATCTGTACCTTTTGTGACAATTCATCTCTACACTTGGGAATTGTGGGGTTTTTTGAGTGTGCATGCTATGTCTCCATAAAAATAAATTTTAATCATCCACCACCAACAACAAAAGAATAGAGCTATCTGTCTACTAAGTCACATTCCACAGAGAGAGCCCCTGGCAGAGAGATTCAGCCTTTTTCAAACTTCATATGTTCTGACTAGAACTTGATGGTGTTAGGAATTCAACCCAATTGTATGGAAGGTTCCGTCATCTCACAATTGGATAAACTGCACCAACTGAGGCTCCTTTTCTCTCCTAGGATTTTTTCTGTCCTCTCAGCCATCCTGTACCTGGGCAACGTCACATACAAGAAGAGAGCCACGGGCCGAGACGAAGGCCTGGAGGTCGGGCCTCCCAAGGTGCTGGACACGCTGTCACAGCTCCTAAAGGTAACACTTCCTGCCCTCAGCTGCCGCAGAGCATGCCGGGCCAACTCAGGGCCTATGGCCACGGAGGATCTAGAATTTCCTGCATTGGCCGTGCTTCTGTAAACCCAGGCCTGCGCTTACTTCCTCCCTGCCATCTCCGCTGTGTCCCTTCCTCATTTCTGAGGGACTCCCTCCTGGGCAGGGTCACCTCCCACCTCTGTCCCTCATGTAAAAGGCTCTTTAAAACCGTAATTTGGTCAGCGAGGTCATCTTCTCATTGGACCTGCCATCCCTTTGTCCGCACTGGTTCTCGACCCCAAGGACAATGTCAGGAGGTATTTTTGGTTGTCACAGCTTGAGGGGTTTCCGGTAGGTGGAGACCAGGGATGCCACTTGACTTTAAATAATGCATAGGACGCCCCCAACCCCCAGCAAAGAATGGTCCAGCCCTGAGTGTTGGTAGTGCTGAGGCTGAGAAGCCCTGCCCTCAGTCTTTCTGTTTTCAAAGCATGCATTCCATGTGTAGCTCTTCTTAAAGAAGGAGCCCTGGCTTCTGTTGTGTACAAGAAGATGAGTGAACACACGTACCCAGACATCAAGACAGCTTCCCCCGCTCCTACTGTGGACTGCTGCTGGCTTGTGTAGGGAGCTTGGTAGTCAGGGAGGGAAAAGCCCCTCACCAGCCCCTGCATGTAGTCTGGGAACAACTAACTATACATGTAGGTCACCAGGCAGTATGTGGGCTCGAGGACTACAGTGACACCCAGACCTATGCAACCATATACTGAGGGCTGTCAGCCATGGGCACTGAGCAAGCCTGTGGGTGTGATCATTCTGAAACACACTGAGCATAGCACACACTCTTCACTGGTTGGCAGCCGTGAGGATGGGCTTTGGGCCCACTTCCTGGCATAGCTGCTGGGGGTCCTTCTGCCTTCCTCTGGCTTCAGGCCTTCTCTCAATGACACGAGAACCCACTGGACAAGTTCTTCACCACCCCTCTTATCTCCTCCTTGACCTTGAAACAGGTAAAGCGAGAAATCTTGGTGGAGGTTCTGACCAAAAGAAAAACAGTGACTGCCAACGACAAGCTCATCCTTCCCTACAGTCTCAGCGAGGTGAGCACTGCCCCAGGCTTGTGCAGGGCACTGGGCCCCAAAACACGAGTAGAAAGAGGTCCTTTGGAAACAGAGCAGGTGGTCTTTTTCCTGCCCTGAAAGTGACAGAGAACCCTCTGTGGCACCTCTGGTTCTCATGTGAGGTCAGGCTCAGCACAGACCAGCTGAGACAGCAAATTACAATCTAAGAACTTGGGCCACGTGTATTCATCTCTGTGTTCCTGACTCCTCCGTGGGCGTGCTGGTTCTCACCAGCAGAGAATGTGAGACCTGCAACTCACAGGCCAAATCTGGCCCACCACCTGCTTTTGTAAATAAAGTTTTATTGGCATGGAGCCATGCCTGTTTGTTTACACGCTGCTTTCCTGCTACAGCACAGAGCTGAGTAGTAGCAACAATGACCATCTGGCCCGCAAAGCCAAGAATATTGATTCTCTGGCCCTTTGCAGGAAAAAATTGTCGATCCCAGAGCTAGAATATAACCTTTACAACCATTACGTGGGTCCCTAAATCTTGATAAGGCGCCTCTCTCTGGCCTTTGCCTTGGTCTGGATGTTTGTGGTGTGTTTTTCTTGTGTTTTATTTCTCAAGAGCAATACTGACTACAGCTTGCAGCTTGGACGGCAGCAGGAAAGTACCTAGCCACTGAGGGGATTTTTAGCTGTTGGTGGAAGCTACTTGGGTAGCTCAGATGGGCACAGTCTGAGCCCCCGCGGGCAGAGGCACTCTGCAATGTTATGTGAAAGTTTCTGTAGAACCCCTCAAACCCCAGCAGCACCGCCGCCCCCTAGAAGCACCATGCTAAGTGAAAGACGGCAGGCATGGGGCTGTATCCCTCACGGCTTCATTTTCACAGCTTCCTGAGAAAGATAAAACCAAAGGGGATGGGGAGGGCCATTCTAGATCTTGATTGCAGCCGACTACATCTGTCACGATTTAGATCTGAGCACATAAAAAAAAGGAATTTCTTGTATATAAATTAAACCTTCATAAGCCTTTTAAAAAATGGTTAAAGCCAGTTACTGCTTTTATGATATTAGCTCCCAGAACAGCAAGAGACTTAGCTTCGAAACTAGCTTGGTGCTCCCAGAACAGCAAGAGACCTAGCTTCGAAACTAGCTTGGCCTCCTGGCTAGTTTGCCGTCCCTGAGTCTGCATTCTAACCTCATCAGTCCCCAGCGGCTGTGAGAAGTAAGCTGGCACATGAGAAAGACTTGGCTGAAACTCAGGCCCCTGGGTCAGGGCTTCGTGGTTCATGCTTCGACGTGCAAGGGCATCCGAGCTGACAGGGTGGTGAGCAGAGTGAGAAGGGGCGTGTCAGATGAGTTGGATATTTAAAGTTACCGCCTCAACTTCCCCTGTGTGCAGTGCAGGGCCTGCCTTGCCAAAGTGTGACACCTCCTCTGTGCCCACAGGCCATCACCGCCCGCGACTCCATGGCCAAGTCTCTGTACAGTGCCCTGTTTGACTGGATTGTCCTGCGCATCAACCATGCCCTCCTCAATAAGAAAGACATGGAAGAGTCTGTCTCAGTGAGTGTCCTACCCCCACCTCACCTGTCCGCCCAGCTGGGCCAGGGGAGACCATGTCCATGGTGCCACACAGGTGGATGGTCTGTGACGTTGGGAGCTAAGGCGGCTGCAGCCAGTGTCAGGCGAGAGTCCAGTTCCTCCTAGCCCAGAGAACAAGACAGGATACAATTCTCAGGGTCCAGCACAAAATGAAAACCCTGGGCTCCTTGTTCAAGTATTACACGTTCCAAGACAGCAACAGCAGAGCATTCAGTCAAGCACAGGACCCTTATGACCAAACAGGTGCTCCCATGAGGGGACCCACCAGTAACAAATGTTTCCTCTGTCTCTCCAGTGCTTGTCCATCGGGGTCCTCGACATCTTTGGGTTTGAGGACTTCGAGAGGAACAGTTTTGAACAGTTCTGCATCAACTATGCCAACGAGCAGCTCCAGTATTACTTCAACCAGCACATTTTCAAACTAGAGCAGGTAAGGAAGTGCTGTTGTCACCCATCCAGCCCGACAGAGGATGGGATGAGCTAGAACTGGGATCTCCCTCAGGGCCCAGTTTGTCAGCAAACCTGCCCCAGAATTTTTCTCTGCAAAAAGGGAAAGTCCAGGAAAATCCCACCCAGCCTGGGATGAGGCAAACTGTCAGGGATATTTTTGGCCGCAGGTCAATTTTGTACCTTCTCTCTGCTCAAACATGAAAGTTGTTTAATGGAAAAGAAATGGAGTTGCCTTATAAGGATTTCCTTTAGTCAATGATATCGATAATCTATATGATGTGTCTTTTCACTACTAAATACTCAGCTATCTTTACCCACATGTCACCCTGCATGTTGATGATTCTGATGGGAGAAATCAACTGATGAGTTATATAAATATTTAGCTGATTTTACTATTATGCTTTCTGACTGTCTGTCCATTGAGTTGTGAGGGAAGAGTAAAATACAGTGAATCGCAAAGATTTGGAAATATGGGGTTAAAGTAAGTATGTTATTAAAGTTATCTTCACCTGTTTCTTTTTACATTTTAAAATGCGGCTATCAGAAAATTTGAAGTTACATAGGTCACTTACATTATATGGCTATTATAGACATTGCAGTTCCAGAGCAGCAACCCAACAGTCAAATCCAGCCCCACTACCTGTTTTTATAAACAAAGTTTATTGGCACATGAACCCGCTCATTTATTTACATATCAAGTTACAGCAGCAGAACCGAGTAATCGTGACAGACACCATCTAGCTCTTAAAGCCCAGCATACTTACAGTCTGGCCCTTTTAAAGAGAAAGTTTGTTGACTCCTGGGTGACTTTTAAGTATGATTTTAAGCTCATTACTCTGATAGATGTTTGAGAATGTACATTCTATTTCATGGTGCTAATTATTAACTTATGTAACAATATTACTTAATTATTAATGCATTTCTATTGATATAATATGTATTCTGTTACTTACACGTCTACATGTAAATGTGTACATGCATACATAAATATAACACGTTTATATGTAACGTGCTGTGTCATTGTTAACACAGCCATGAAATAATGAACTTACTGGATACCCCCCCAAACTCTGCAGGAGGAGTACCAGAGTGAAGGGATCTCATGGCACAACATCGACTACACAGACAATGTCGGCTGCATCCATCTGATTAGCAAGAAGCCCACTGGCCTCTTCTATCTGCTGGACGAAGAGAGCAAGTGAGTTTCCAGGGCCCGGTGCGTCTGCAAACCCGGGCGCTTGGTCCATTTCCGTAGCCCTCAGAGGTACCCCAAATCCAAACATCCTGAGAACTTCTGAGTTTCTCAGATTCATTTGGCCATAAATCCTGACCTCACATTTGCGAAGTGCACGTATCATTCCCCATAGAAATATTAACACATGCAATAACTGAACTCTGAAATACACCGGCTTGGGAGTTATTGGAAGAGGATTATGGGACCTGCGTCTAGAATCTGGGCACAGGATTGGTGCACTCTTACAAAGGGCAGTGCGTGGACTCGGGGTCCCAGACACCAGACTCTACCAAGCCTAGCATCCCTTGTCCACAGGATGTGGTGAAGGCTGGAAGGGATATTTATAAGGTGCCTCATGCTTGGTCACCCAGCTGTAGTCACTGGAATCTCAGTCACTAAATTTCACTTACCAAATTCATTTCCTGCCAACTGCTGTAATAAATGACCACAAAGGGGACAGTGTAAAACAACAGAAGTTTATCCTCTCGTTCTGAAGGTCAGAAGTCCAAAATCACTATAAGTGGGCAGAAATCAAGGTGTCGGCAGGGCCATGCTCCCTCCCAAGTCTCTAGGGGAGAATCCTTCCTACCTCTTTTAGCTTCTAGTGGCCCCAGGTATCTTTGGCTTGTGTCTACATCACCTGAATCTCTGCCTTTGCAGTCATATCACTGTCTCTTCTTCTGTCTCTGTCTCATCTCCTCTTCTTATAAAGATCCTAGTCATATTAGGTTAGTGCCTCATGACTTCATTTTAACTTGATTACACCTACGAAGACTCTATTTCCAAATAAGGTCACATTCATATCAGGACATGTCTTTTATTTACACCTCTTTATTGGACCTTTGTGTGCTGCTGAGGCCTCTGTGGGGCTGAGGCAATTAGGCTCACCTCCTACCTCACATCAAGTCCCCATCCAAGATGGGGACAGACTGGTTTATTCATACCAGAATCCAGGTAGACAACCTTCAGATAAGAGAAGGGGCAGGGCATTAGGAACGGCTAAATTGTCACCCCCAGGAAACCCCCAGAGCTACACCTGGGGGAGGCATGTGAGGCAGGGCCTGGCCCAGCAGGGTTGGAACTGTCTTTGTTTAAAATCTGGCCATTTTGCTTTATTGTAGATTTTTTATATTTATTTATTTGGATTTTCTAAAATAGTGCATTAAAATGTTATGTATACTGACTGCCATGTGAGCAGGTTGCTCGCTGTCCACACTCTTTCCCTGACACTAGAAAGATGTGCTTCATAGCTCAGCTACAGGACCTCCCCCTGTGCCCCCCACCCTTTAAGCCGTGGGTGTTGGGATTCAGAGGCACGTTGTGCTGCTGTGTTTGCAGCGAGGCTGGGCACAGGTAGGTGTGTCAAAGCCAGCTGCAGCATACCCTTCATGGGAGACAGAAATAGCCAGGTACAATGGGTGCCTTATTCTGCCCCCATGTCCCTCCCTCTAACAAGGAAGCCTGGAGAAAACACCCTCCAAGACATAGCATCCAGGTACACACGGATCCAAGGCCAGAATGTCCTGGGATCGTATCTGAGAGCTGCCCACGATAGGCCTAGGTCCCAGTCTTACTGCTCTGCCTTACCGAGTTCACTCCCTTTGCCCTGGGCCCTTCATACTAGGCGGCAGGTTCCCGGCCCTCAGCTCCACCACCCAGAGCATCCTGAGCACCGCCCACCCACCCGTCTTGGTGGTGGAAGGCCTGCAACCTGCCATGCAGAGCAGGTGATCAACCACTGTTCTTGGAGCTAATGATTTCGAATCCTCCCCCCAGCTTCCCCCACGCCACGAGCCAGACCCTGCTGGCCAAATTCAAACAGCAGCATGAAGACAACAGGTACTTCCTCGGCACCCCCGTCATGGAGCCTGCGTTCATCATTCAGCACTTTGCAGGGAAGGTGAAATATCAGATCAAGGTATGTGTTGAGCCTGGGAGACCTGAAAGGAATCATGTGGGTGACCTGGAGGCCCCTTCCTATTGGCACTTGCTCCGTCCATCCCCTTTATTAGTCATGCTGGGAGAGCTGCCAGGGTGCTCAGACCCAGCCCCGAATACCTGAGCCCAAATCCGCAGTTTCAAATCCCCAGCCCAAATCCCCAACCCCAAGTCTCCAGCTCCACAGGCAGGAGGAACCACTCTCTTTCATTGTGATGGGCTCCACCCCACCACCAGCCCTTCCAATGCTGGCACTGAGTGACTGCCCACCTCTGCTCCCACCAGGACTTCCGGGAGAAGAACATGGACTACATGCGGCCGGACATTGTGGCGCTCCTGCGGGGCAGTGACAGCTCCTATGTGCGGGAGCTCATCGGCATGGACCCAGTGGCCGTGTTCCGCTGGGCCGTGCTCCGGGCTGCCATCCGGGCCATGGCCGTGCTCCGGGAGGCCGGGCGCCTGCGGGCCGAGAGGGCCGAGAAGGCTGCAGGTAGAGGGAAGCCCTGTGTCACCTTCGAGAGGGGGACATTCAGAGTTCGTTTTGAAGTGCACCTTTCAGTGACATTTAGCAATATTCACAATGGTGTGTAGCCACCACCTCCGCCTAGTTCCAGAGCTCTTTCGTTGTCCCAGACAGAAACTACCAGGTGTATAATTTAACCTCATCCCCCTCACAAGGGGGGAAAGTGTGTCTCCGTTTTTCCTTGACAGCCTGAACAACTAAGTAGTTCCTTAGGGCCCTTGAGCCGCAGACGCCAGCTATGTGGCTCTATTTTACGAAGGGCATTGATTAAAAGGAGGACCACAAGGATAGGCCTTTATGAGAAGCAGGAGTAAATGGTGCTGTTTAGGGCTCAGACACCTCAGTTCCCTGTTCTACCCACATTTGAGTATCAGGCCATGTTTTTAAGATGGGCTCAAGTCAGGATCGCAGCTTCATGAAAAAGACAAAGGCCTTTGAGCTCCAAGTGACCCCACTCCCTAAATCCATCTTATCTGTGTCCCTGGCAGGTCTGGGCAGCCCTGGTGCCCGAAGTCCCCTGGGAGAGCTGCATAGAGGAGCCAGCACCCCATCGGAAAAGTTGTACCGGTGAGCGAGACCTTGATTTGTCTCAACCAAAGCCAGTAGGCAGCGGCGTTATTTAAAATGATGTCAGAAAGCCCACACCCTGAGCCCAGGTTGGGGTTGACCTTACTCAGAAGTCACTTGAACCAGAAAGACCCAGAAGCAAACAACATCTGGCTTCCGCTTTCCTACACCCAGAAAGGCAGCCCTCACTTGGTGTGTCATCTGCTTTAGGAACACTTGGGGCAGCTCAGTTTACAAAGAATCCTTTTAATGGCCAGGTCGTGGCCATTGGTGGGTGGGGCCAAGGGGCCACTGGTCCTGCTGAGAGACAGACTTGATTTAAGGGCACTTCCTCTCTCAGCCCAGCCAGCGTGTCCCAAAAGAGGATCTGCTAAGATACTTCATTCACAGTCAGAAACGCTGACACTTCCTTGTTGCACATGAAATGATGTGGGTGTTTTGTGGCCTTTTAGCAATTACCGAGGGCCCTTCACATACCCCAGTTTGTACTGAGTGTGAAAGTGAGCTGGCACGTGCTCCCAGGAAGGTGGAGTGAAAAAGTCCACACACCGTTCAGACATCTGCAGCAATGACAAAGCCAGAAGAGGGACCAGTTGAGCTAGATGAGACAGGCGAGGTGTATTAGCAGTGGGTTCAGCACATGCCAAGGCCCTAGGGTAACCAAGTCCCTGACTTTTTTCTCAAGATTCACAAATGCCCTTTGTAATAAAAACTTTAAGAAATGCATGAAAGTGTGTATATGAAGGTAGAACTAGCACCTGAGTAAGTGGCTGAATGTCATTTTGTCTGAAAGCATGGTGTCTCGATTTCTTGCTTTTAAAAAGGTGTGTTTTTTATATCAGCTTTTTCATCCAAAATGGGCAAGCAGGGAAAAAAAAAAACGTGTTCCTCCACCCATTTGTTTGTGGGGGTTTTTTATTTTTTTATTTTTTTTCCTGCAAAGACTGTAAGTTTGGCCCTTGACAGGCAGTCACTGATGTGATGTCATTTTCCCCAGAGCCATGTCCCCGGGCTGTGGGCCCCACCCCAGGAGAGCATTTAGTTTATACAGATTCTCCCTTTCAGCTGCTCAATGCTAGATTTCTCAGTTGACGGCTCTGAGGAGTTCGATATTAACGCTTTTGAGGACATCTTTGCTTTCTATGAAAGCAAGAAGTAAGTAGAGCGAGGGCCTTCGAACCCAAGACCAGGGAGGCACAACAGAGGAGCCAGCGTCCCGAGGCGCTCAGCGCAGTGTCCAGGGCCAGGAGAGAGGGGATTAGCAAGCCAAGGGGCTCTGGGTCTTGGCAGGGAGGGGTACTTTGACCATATTCGGCCAAGTTAGGGGGTTAAGGGCAGAAGCCATGGGCCTTGTCCGGAACCCTGGCCGCTGCACTGACCGCTCAGGGTGTGGAAGTGAATGTGACCGCCCTGTTGTCTTTGCTCCCGGTGCCTCCCTGGAGGGCGAGGGAGTGGAGGTAAGTACGGCCGTCAGGCTCAGGCATGGTGCATGGAACACACGAGGGGCTGCCGGTCGGGGTCTTTCCAGGCCAACTGCCCAGAGCTTAAACATGCATTTGAAATAACTGGAATGAGGTTTTTAAAATAGAAACAAAACAAAAAACTTGAACCTCTCATCCTCATCCTGCAGCTAGTCATTGCTACCTCACTTCCCAAAGTTCTATCAGAGACATTTGTCATGTAGATGTCCTTCACAAATACCCATTTTCAGAGCATTTGATTTTCACCTCTAAGCCATTCTCATTGTCACACATGGGTGTCAGAGTTTGGGCCTAGAAGGGATGCAGACCTGAACCTGAAACCTGAACCTACAGTCATTGAACAAAACCGAGCTGATAAGATTGAACTCTCTGGGGTAAAGCTCTCCCTCGGCAGTCATGTGCACCATAGGGATTGAGCAGCATCCCTGACCTTCACCCACCAGATGCCAGTAATGTCTCCCTCTCTTCCTCCTACTCATGACAGCCAAACAGCATCACCCTAGTTGAGAACCCCTGTGTGAATTTGAATTTATTCATCCCAAGGCCTTTCTTGAAGCTGACAAGGAGGCTGACATGTGGCCATAGAATCAAGAGAAACTGATCTGCTTCCCACAGAGAGCCCGCCTTCTATTTTCAGCAGCCCCTTGATGCTTTTCACAGATTCCAAAAGACTCTTCAATATGAGACCTTTTTCAGTGATCTGAGAAACCTCACGTTGCAATATCCATTTGGCCTGAAGCGGCACTCCCAGAGAAGGGGGAGCCTCCTTGGGATGGGGGCCACTCCTGGCCAAACCTCCCCATCTTCTCAGTACAGGAGGGAGAGGCAGTGGTTAGCAGGCTCCCCAAGCTGCATGTTTTGGCTCCAGTGGCCTGGGGACAGTCCTAACTGTGCCAGGGACCCCGAGGTGGCAACCCGCTGCTCTAACTTGGTCTCTTCTCTGTCACTGCGCCCCCCTTCCCCTTCACTCAGCGATTTGCATGATCAAATCATCAAGACCATCAAAGGATTGCCCTGGCAGGGTGAGGACCCCCGTAGGCTTCTCCAGTCCCTCAGTCGGCTCCAGAAACCCCACACCTTCGGCCTGTGAGTGCCCCCAAGGTTGCGGGTGCCCCCCAAAAAGTGCAACGACCGCCTCCCTCGCTCCCGGGACCTGTTAACCTGCTGAATCGGCTGCTACAAATGCTGTGCTCTGTCTTGTAGTTTATTCTCACACCAGCTGTCAGTCAATGGCCGTCATATGCCCACCCCAGGGTCTGCGCTGTGGCCCAAATCCCCGCCGGCTCCCCAGTGCCCAGCACAGCTTCACAGGAGCACAGCTCCCACAAAGTGTCTAATTTTCTACCCTAAAACGTGCAGAACAAGGCTTGCTTCCTTCCCTCCTTTGGCCACTGTGAGCTCATAAAGAAGCCATTGGAAGTAAGGCATGTGATTTTTGGCCCTCCTTTGTGTGGAGAGCGGCGTGATGTGGTAGGAAGGGCCCAGAAGCCACATAAACTGAGTTTGGACCCAGACTCCCTCTTGCTCACTCACCTCATGGCCTGAGTGCTCTGAGCATTTGGTCTCCATCTGCAAAGCAGGGGTGATGATTTTCATACCCATAGTGCCAGGCAGACACTCAGGGCTGGCTGAGGGCACAGCTTGTACCCACAAGGGAGCCAGTTTCCAAATTCATTTTTATTAGGCCTTATTCTACCCCACGGGGATTAAGATGAAACCTGACACATAAAATCTCACAGCTGCAAATTCTACAGATCTGTGGGGCCCTGTCTCGGCTGGTCTTAAAAATGAGCCAAGCTGCAATTTTTTTAAAACTTTTTTTCTTTTGTTTCCATAGTGTCTGAGAGTGTAGGGACTGTTCCCCCTTCCTTGACCAAAATATCGTCTTTCATTTTTTAACTTTGCTCTAGCGCGAGTCCAAACAGCGCTCCTACCCAGCCAGGCCCTATTTCGGTATTTTGCAGGGCAGACCCCTGCCCTGCCACCGGCTCTGTGGGCCTGCTTCAAGTTTGCCAATGTGTATAGCAAATAGAGCTGGGATACCTGGTGGGTGCTGGAAACTCTCAGGGTCCCTCAAAGCTCCGTTCAAGGTATCCCCTTCATTTCGTGAGATCCATCACCTTCCCCATAGCTGGCCCTGCGGAGATGCACGTTCTGCCATGTAGATTGCCAGCCCGCCCCCTCCTACTCTCTGGACATCTAGGTGGCCCCCAGACCAGATGCTCCTGTAACCCGGGGAAGTCAGTGTGCACAGACTGTAGCAGAAGCATCCCGCCGGGTCCTTGGAGAGGTGGTGGTGGCTGCCTCGTTGCACTTGTGCGTCTCGACTCTCCGCTCTCTGCTCCTGCTCCGTCTAACCTGCCAAGTGTGGCTTGCTGAACTAACCCAGATCTAGACCCCATGTTCCTTCTGTTCACAAAACCATTTTTAATATTTTGACAGGAAAAGTAAAGGTACCAAACAAAAGCAGATCATTCCGAAGGTAAACAAGCGATGCCATCTAATGCCACCTTGCTTTTGCCCGTCTTAGAGCTCCTGGCTCAAGTCATTTTCTGGAAAATTGGGGTGGGGAGGTGGGGGCTTTTAACTTCTCTGGCTTCCTTCCTTCCTCTCTCTTTTTTCCCTCTTCCCCCCCTCCCCCCACCCTCCACAAAAAATGTTACCTGTTGAGATGATTTGGAGGTATCTTTCTTTGGGTTTCTTAGAACCAGAATTTGAACAAGTGAGGCATAGAGGAGAACTCGTATGATAAGCCTAAGAGGGGGCAGAGGAAGGACTAAGCGAGGAGGTACGCTCAGCCTGGTTGATGGGGAGCCCAGAAGCGTGAACAGCACCACAGAGTTTATGCTGCTCAGAGGCAACAGACCCTTCTGCCCTACCCCACATCAGGGGTCTTTAGCCAGGAGCCACTTCCATGGGATGCAACTCCTGGGTGTCCAGAGAGAAGAAATCCTTCAGCTAGGATGGTCCTTCCAGGCAGCCAAGACCCCAGCAGCCAGCCGTGGGTAATATGTTTTCAGGTATTCTGTCTCATTTTCATGTACAGCATGTGGACAGATTATGAAGTTTGTAGAAGAATAAGAGCAGCCTCTAGTCTGGTCAGCAGAGGAGATTCCCTCACTGGCCACATAGGGTTGGCACTCCTTAGGCTGTGCAGAGGGAAGGCTATGCTCCATGGCCCTTGTCTTCCAGTATCTGGGCTGCGAAAGAGGCTGTAATCAGCCCTCCTGGAGTTGGTGCCGTTCACAAGGCACAGCCCAGGCTCAGTCCCACCAGGCCCACCTACCTCAACCCTCCAGCAGCACAGTCCTGAGACAGATCCAAGAGCTGCCACCCCCAGGGTCTTTGTCTTAGCTCCAGGATCAGTGCCTCCTGTTGGTGCCCGTTGTGGCCCCAGGAAGGTAGGCCGGACCCTGTGTGTCTGTCCTAGAATCTGCTGGACTCCAAGTCCCTGAAGCTCATCATCAGCATGACCCTGCACGACCGTACCACCAAGTCACTGCTACACCTGCACAAGAAGAAGAAGCCACCAAGCATCAGCGCCCAGTTCCAGGTGGGTGGCCCAACGTTCATGTGGCTCCACTAAAACAAACATGGGGAGCTGATCATTTACCCAGGATTCCCCAAACCTGGCACTGCTTGACATTTGGGGTCAGATGGATCATTCATTCTCCCGGGTAGGGGCCGTCCTGTGCATTGTGGAATGTCGAAAAGCATTGCTGGCCTCCACCCACCCATAGCACTCTCCAGTGGCGGCATCCAAAAAATCTCCAGATATTGTGAAATGCGCCTGGGAGGATAGAATGACCCCTGCTTAAGAACCACCAAGTTAAAAAATATCTCGAGTCAGCATGTGAATTAATGTAACTACTGAGCTGTGACCTTAGGTCATGTTTCCCTTTTTTCCCCTGGCTGCCAGGAAGCTTAGGGATACTTTTTTTTAGGGGTTCCAGTAGCTGCTGACCCTCACCATTAGGTTCTTTATTCCTCCTTTTCCTCAGTCAGAGTCTTCTGTTTCCACCTCGGCTTTTTTTTTTTCTTTTCTTTTCTTTTTTTAATTACAGTCACCTCATGTAGGGGCTCACACAAATCCTTTTTGGAAACAGTAGGCCAGAGACCAAAATCATGGCATCCATGGTCTTTTCTTAGCTGACAAGTGTTTTAAATCCCCAGAAGGAGTTTATCTGGTCTTGCCCCCTACCGCACCCCACCTTCCATGTGAAGCAAAGATGAGGTCTGAGCAACCCTGGGAAGATGGTGGCCTTTAGCCACAGGGACACCACAGCTCGCTCAGTGGCTCCCTGGGGTAGCACAGCCTCCAATCAGAATGTCCCTCTGTACCCTCCCATGTCCCACATCAGCACAGTCTCCCTGGTGGTGCAGCAGGTGACCTGGACCCTCTCCCACAGAGAGGTATGGCTTGGGAGGTCCCAGAAGAACACCTTCTTTCTCTTTCCCCAGACATCCCTTAACAAGCTCCTGGAGGCGCTGGGGAAGGCAGAGCCCTTCTTCATCCGCTGCATTCGCTCCAACGCTGAGAAGGTGAGTGAGTGGCTCCCGCATCCTGAGGAGGTGAAGGCCAAGGTCAGGTGGTCACAGGGTTGCTGGGGTTGGCGCAGGGCCTCAAAGAACTGAGTGTTCACAACTGTTTGGCGTGCCATGGCCGGCGGGGGACAAGGGGGTCAGCAGGAGGCAAAAAGGGCAGCCATGAGCGGGGACGTCCTCTGGAATGTAGAGGGGCCCCAGAGAAGGTTTGCTCGAGGAGGGACAGGTCAGGGTTGCTCTTTAGATACAACCCAAAAACAGGCAGTACAGAATGTACCGGAAGGGAGGGATTGAGGTTATACAGCAGGAGCACAGAGCCCAATGCTCATCCAGAAGTTTCTGGAAAGACAGAGCACTGAGGGGCCCCTGCTCTGCTTCTTTCACCCCAGTGATCCACTGGGACTTTAGTGGGGGCCATATGGGATCTGGACTTCCTCTCTAGTGCAAGTGAAACCTGGGCAGGGGACCCTGGTGGCTCTGTTTTCTCCGCCCCTTTATCTCTACTCTTTCTGTTGCCCTGGCTCGCCCTGCTCTTGGGACGCTCTGCTGATGACCAGTCTGCCTTCTCCCTGCAAGTTCCACAGCTTCTGCCCACTCAGCAAGGACCCTAAGTCTTGCCCTCTCCTCTTCTCCCTTCCCACCTCCCACTTCCCCGAGTACTGTCTCAGAGAAGGTCTCTAGCCCCCATTCCTTTGGCAGCAGAATCTGGCCCCTCTTCTTCCACTAGAGATTTCTCCACTTTGGGCAACTGGAAACACTCCATCAGCACCTGTTCTGGGCAGGGGCTGTGCCAGCAGGTGTTTTTTGCCATGGGGTTGGGGGCATCCTGTGTGTTATAGGGTGTTGAGCAGCATCCCTGGCCTCAAGAGCCCATTAGATACCAGAAACACCTGCTGCCCAGTCATGACGACCCCCTCCCCATGCCATTCTCTCCCCTCCATTCACTTAAAATAACACCCACCAGCGTGGAGGCCAGGCCCCTGAGCTCCAGGCTTGGAGCCCCCTGAACCAGCATCATTCCTAGCCCCTCCTCCCCGTCACTCCTACAGCAGGTGTCTCCCTACATCCCTGTCAGCCCCTCAGCCTCCCCCTCCTTCTCTGGGCCTTCGCTCAGCTTTTCCCGCCTTCCTCAGCCCTCAGCACTCAGCCCAGGGTCCCCTCTCCTGTGACACCTCCAACTGGCCCCAGTAGGATTCGCCCCCTTTATGCATCCGTGTGGCTCCCATGCCCAGCCTATCTCTCTATCAAATCCCTAGTACTTACCTCGACACCTGACAGTACGAGTGGGACCTTAGGAAAGAACTCTTTGCAGCACATCATCTTGGATTAGGGTAAGAAGTAGCACCTGTCTCCTTTACACCAGGGATTAGATCAGATGCCAGGCTTTCTAGAAAAGACGAGTGCCCTGAGCATCGCTGCTGACTGGTTTCGTCTCTTCATTCCAAAAAGAACGTCTAGAGCAAGGAAAAGTGGATCCTCAGGTGCACACAGCTGCTGTGCAGGGAACAGTCCCAGACCGGCCAGGGCCCACATGTGTGCCCAGACCATGTCCATTTCTAGAATCCTGTGGGACCTTGTTTCACAGCTCCCAATCTCCAGCCACCTGTAGGCTTGGGCACCTGCCCTGATCACTCACATGCCGTTTCAGAGAGAGCTGTGCTTTGACGAGGAGCTGGTGCTGCAGCAGCTGCGCTACACGGGCATGCTGGAGACCGTGCGGATCCGGAGATCGGGCTACAGTGCCAAGTACAC
Organism: Pteropus vampyrus; assembly: GCF_000151845.1. NCBI lineage: Eukaryota > Metazoa > Chordata > Mammalia > Chiroptera > Pteropodidae > Pteropus > Pteropus vampyrus. The sequence continues at coordinate 4,281,103 of NW_011888907.1, read as the reverse complement.
ATTCCAGGTAGGCCGAACGTGTGTGGCTGCCCGTGATACAACTGAGGGTCAGCCACCTCCCTCTTCCAGAGAGAGCATGGCTCTGGAAGATAAACCTAGCAGGTTACTTTATGCCAAGGCTTCTCTGCCTGGCACCTCTGGCATTTGTACCAGATCATTCTCTGTCAGAGAGGGGGTGAGTTTCCTCAGAAGAGGTAGCTGGACCCGAGCCAAGCCTTGAAGGATACGGAGGTGTGGAACCAAGTCAGGATGAGGGATTTGCGCCAGCACATCCCTGCATAGCTCTGCTCTTTATTGAGCACCTTCTGTGATAGACATTTTTATACCCAACTCTTTTATTCTGCCAACCAGCAGCAAGGAGGTCCTGGTTTCTATTTTCTCAGTATGGAAACTGAGGCCCAGGGAGGTGATGACCTCAGCAATGGCTCCCCAGATAGTCTCAAAGCACGAGGGATCATTAGTAACCTCAAATTGTTGAAGACTGAATTGCTAGAGTAGTTTCTCAGTCTCAGTACCATTGTCACATGGGGCTGAGTCATTCTCTGGCACCAGCTGTTTAGTGCTTGAGTGGGCACTGGCCCCAAAGCCAAAGGTGGCAAAACCTGGTCTCTGTTCAAGCTTACCCTTATGGCCTTGGGAACTTGGCTTCATCATGGCGTGTCTCTCTTATCCACAGAATGCTAATATCATCTTTCTCACTCTATATAAATAGGAAAGGCAAAAATTATAAAAAAGGGAGAAAATACTGATG
>NW_011888907.1:4258537-4280302 GCF_000151845.1 Pteropus vampyrus | reverse complement strand
CCCTGAGCATCGCTGCTGACTGGTTTCGTCTCTTCATTCCAAAAAGAACGTCTAGAGCAAGGAAAAGTGGATCCTCAGGTGCACACAGCTGCTGTGCAGGGAACAGTCCCAGACCGGCCAGGGCCCACATGTGTGCCCAGACCATGTCCATTTCTAGAATCCTGTGGGACCTTGTTTCACAGCTCCCAATCTCCAGCCACCTGTAGGCTTGGGCACCTGCCCTGATCACTCACATGCCGTTTCAGAGAGAGCTGTGCTTTGACGAGGAGCTGGTGCTGCAGCAGCTGCGCTACACGGGCATGCTGGAGACCGTGCGGATCCGGAGATCGGGCTACAGTGCCAAGTACACATTCCAGGTAGGCCGAACGTGTGTGGCTGCCCGTGATACAACTGAGGGTCAGCCACCTCCCTCTTCTAGAGAGAGCATGGCTCTGGAAGATAAACCTAGCAGGTTACTTTATGCCAAGGCTTCTCTGCCTGGCACCTCTGGCATTTGTACCAGATCATTCTCTGTCAGAGAGGGGGTGAGTTTCCTCAGAAGAGGTAGCTGGACCCGAGCCAAGCCTTGAAGGATACGGAGGTGTGGAACCAAGTCAGGATGAGGGATTTGCGCCAGCACATCCCTGCATAGCTCTGCTCTTTATTGAGCACCTTCTGTGATAGACATTTTTATACCCAACTCTTTTATTCTGCCAACCAGCAGCAAGGAGGTCCTGGTTTCTATTTTCTCAGTATGGAAACTGAGGCCCAGGGAGGTGATGACCTCAGCAATGGCTCCCCAGATAGTCTCAAAGCACGAGGGATCATTAGTAACCTCAAATTGTTGAAGACTGAATTGCTAGAGTAGGTTCTCAGTCTCAGTACCATTGTCACATGGGGCTGAGTCATTCTCTGGCACCAGCTGTTTAGTGCTTGAGTGGGCACTGGCCCCAAAGCCAAAGATGGCAAAACCTGGTCTCTGTTCAAGCTTACCCTTATGGCCTTGGGAACTTGGCTTCATCATGGCGTGTCTCTCTTATCCACAGAATGCTAATATCATCTTTCTCACTCTATATAAATAGGAAAGGCAAAAATTATAAAAAAGGGAGAAAATACTGATGTGTTTTACCAATGTGTGGCTCTTAAAATTTGACATACTTGTTGACTTAAACAGCACATATCTCCAGCTATGGTCCAGCGTGCTAGTGAGCTATAGACTATGAGCCCCCCCAAGGGTGGCCCCTTCTCCCAGGCATCGCCCCCCAACAGTGCCTGCACCCCACAGGCCCACAATAGCCACTCACCAACTGACTGAAAGATCCAGTGCTCTGTATCTGCGACAGTCTTTCTTAAGTTTTAGACTTTTCAGAATGTCCGAGATTTTAGTGTCGTCAACACTGATCATGTCAGACCAAGTTTTGGCTTCAGAAACTTGGCTTGACGAGGGGACTGCCATAGCCCCGTCTCCTTGTCAGTGGTGGGAACATTCACTTGGATTCTCTTTCCTCTGCCAAATTCACCCAGGATTTCACAGAGCAGTTCCAGGTGCTACTACCCAAGAACGCCCAGCCCTGCAGGGAGGTCATCTCTGCCCTGCTGGAGAAGATGAACGTAGACAAAAGGAGCTACCAGATTGGGAAGACCAAGGTCCGCGTTCCCATCACTCCGGGTGGCTGCAAACTTGTATCCTGCCTTCCGTCGTACACAGGGTCCTCCCATGGCCCAAGGCCCTGGGTCACAGGCTGAAAAATAAGAGGCTCTGCTGAGGAAGTGCATTCGATGGGGCCTAGCATGTTATTTCTCCCTGGAAGGCAGAAATATGCACCTTTGGGATTGGGCTCAGGCATCAAGCCTGTTTCCCATTTTCTAACATGCAGGCTACACCATTCCACAGGGTGTTCAGGGGCCATCAGTAACAGTTGTGGTGTCTGGCAGGTTTCCTCCACTCATTTTCCCTCCAGAACTGTCTCCCACCTCTGGGGGTGTGTCAGTTGCTTCTTGTCCAACAAGTGCCGAGGTCAGCTGTCTTATGGTTTCACCTAACGTGCAAAACCCCTTCATGGCTCCCCAACACATTAGGGTTACCATGTGACCCAACAATTCTACTCCTAGTATTGACCCAAAAGTACTAAAAACAGGTGTTCAAACAAATCCTTGTCCATGCGTGTTAATAGCATCACTAGCCACAATAGCCAAAAGGTAGACACAACCCAAGTGTCCATGAGCTGTTGAATAGATGAACAAAATGTGGTCCATCCACACAGTGAAATATTGCTCAGCCTTGATTCATGCTACAGCATAGATGAACCTTGAAAACATTACACTGAGTGAAAGAAACCAGACATAGAAGGCCATATAGCATACAATTCTATTTAGTTGAAATATCTAGAATAAGCAAATTCATCGGGACAGCAGATTAGCAATTGCCAGGAGCTGGTGGAGGATGAATGGGGCGTGACTGCTCATAGAGACGGGATCTCTTTTGGGGGTGGTGATCTGGAACTAGACAGAGGTGGTAGTTGCATTTAGAACATTGTGAATGTTCTAAATACCACCGAATTGTTCACTTTAAATGGTTAATTTCATATTATGTGATTTGCATCTCAGTACATGTCAAAAAACACTCCACTTAGGTCAGTCAGCACACCAGCTTGATCGCATTCATTCCCAGGGTGGCTGTGCAGAGCTCCTGGACCCAAGGGTTCTGGGGACCTCGCTGATCCCTCCTGTGCCTGCACCCGCCAGGTTTTCCTGAAAGAGACGGAGCGACAGGCACTGCAGGAGACACTGCACCGGGAGGTTGTGCGGAAGATCCTGCTCCTGCAGAGCTGGTTTCGGATGGTGCTGGAACGTCGGCACTTCTTGCAGATGAGGCGGGCAGCAGCCACCATCCAGGTACTGTGTGGGCTGATGGGCTGGGGTATAGGGGTGGCTCACGCATGGCCTCTGAATGCCTTTTCTGCTCTGCTGTCAGGCCTGCTGGAGATCCTACCGTGTCAGGCGGGCTCTGGAGAGGACACAGGCGGCCGTGTACCTCCAAGCCACATGGAGGGGCTACAGGCAGCGGGCAGCCTACCGACGCCAGAGACAAATCATCATCCACCTGCAGAGCCTCTGCCGGGGACACCTGCAGCGCAAGAGGTGAACAGAACAGGGTCCTACCCCCTAGAATGTTCCAGAAGCCAGAAAGTTCACTCACCTAAAAGCTGCCTAAGATATGGGCAGAACTGTCAGAATGTCATTCTGGACACAAAGAGGCTGGGAAAGGGATGGCAGGAATCCAGCCACCTGGGTACATAGGTCCCAGAGAGACGCCCCAGGGCTGGTGGGCGGTGCTTATGGCGAAGCCTCAGGTCGCGGTCAGCCACACTCGGTCCCCACCAGGGACCCCTGCACCTGCCTACTCCAGGCCAGTCAGTAGAGTACCTGGATTTAAAAGGAGTGGGTTCAGGCCGCTGCGGGCCGGCCCACAGGGGGCTCCCCTTCCACCACACTCACATGGAGCTTAGGCATCTGCCAGGTCAGGGATCCCAAAGGAATTGAGGAGTCGCTTAACAGATTTCTCCCACAACAGAACTAATGAATGTACCCCTGAACTAGCCAAGCGGACCCAGGGCAGAGGTGGCCGAGGATGGGCCACCCCTCTGTATTCCCCTTTCCTGGCTGAGGAGGTCCCACCTTCCCAGAAGCATCTCAGTGCCAGAGATGACACCTGTACCCCCCCACCCCAGCCCACAAACAGCATGGGGATCCCACCAGAGCATGGCTCAGAGGCCTCCAACACCCTGGGTGGATTCTGGGATCTGTAGGACATTTGTTTCTGAACCCAGCCCCTCTACTCTCCTTATATCAGCTTCCGCCAGATGGTTGCAGAGAAGCAGAAGGCAGAAGAGAGGGCGAGGGAAGCCCAGCAAGCCACGAGCGAAGAAACCGCCTCGGGTGGGCTGGGTCCAGAACCATCAGAGGACAGCAAGCATTCAGCCCCGGAGCCCAAGATGTGGCTGAGCCATGAGCCCCCAGCAGAGAGCTCCCACCCCAAGGAGGAGAGCCCCACCCCTGAGAAGTTTCTCCCACCCCAGAAAAACGCCACCGAAAGTCATGAGAAAGTGTCCAGCAGCCGGGAGAAGCGCGAGTCTCGGAGGCAGAGGGGGCTGGAGCACGTGGAACTCCAGAACAGACACATGCAGTCATGTAAGGATGAGAACGCCCTCAGAGAACCTTCTGGAATAATCGTCCTGGATCAGGAGGAGGGCCTCCCCGAAGACAGAAAGGAGAGCAGAGAAGATGAAGCCCCCTCAGACTCAGGGACAGAAACGGAGAACTCTGCTCCTGAAAAGCAGCCCAAGGGGCCACCACAAGCCACACCGGCCTGCCAGGTCCCCGCAGAAACCCCTCAGGCGCCCCAGGGCCGAGTGGAACGGCCCACCAGCCTGGCCTTGGACGGCAAGGTTGGCACACTGGCCCCCAGCCTCACCCCCGAGACCCCCCAGGACAAGAGCAAGCCAAGTGGTGGCCCAAGGGCACAGGACAGGCCTGAGAGCCCCGGAGGCTCCACCCAAATCCAGCGGTACCGAGACCCAGCCTCCGAGAGGCTGGCCAGTGCTGTAGAGCTATGGCGGGGTAAGAACCGGACAGCTGCCAGCCCCAGCACCATGCTGAGCCAGTCCCTGGACCTTAGCGAGCGGCACCGGGCCATGGGGCCCACTCTCACACCCACAGAGTAAGCCCTACACCCTCCTTTGTCTGAGCACAGTGGGTGGGCAGGGCAGGGGACATATAGTCAAAGGCCTGGCCTCAGGACCACCCTCACATGACAGCTCTAGGGCTGGCTTATTCTCTGCATGGGGCCATCCCACGAACTGTGGGGTGCAGGTATCCCCAAAACACATGAGCAGCTCTGTGCCCAAGAGCTGACACCAGGTGTGTGGGGCCCTGAGGAGGGAGAGAGGGATCTGGCAAGGATGAGCCACCTGCCTGGTGTCGCCCTGCTGGGGTCTGGCTGGAATGCTGAACCCTAGGGGCTCCCACTAAAACAAGCTGTGTTCACTCAAAAAGCCCCTGGCCTGGTGGAAGGAGGCCAGTTAAAAGCCCCACTCTCCACCCTGCCTGGGTCTCGGTTTCCTCATCAGTGAATGAGGGTGACTGAGTACTGGCCTGTTGTCCCAGAGGCCCACTTGGCCAAAGGACAGAGTGGAGGAAGACTCTGGCTTCTGCGAGGGCAGGCGCCCGAGGTCGGCTCACTCTCTGGGTAGATCCATTCTGTGCATGCAGTGTACAGAGTAGCAGCCCCAGTCTCCACTCACCAGATGCCAGTAGAATTACCCTCTGGATATGACAACCAAAACATCTCTGAATTCTTTCTTGTCGATCAAAGCCACATTTCTGTGATCTCACAGGGAGAGGCGCATTTCATTATCCACCAGCGATGTCTCCAGGCTCCTCCCAGCCCCTGCTCAGGCCAAGTCTCAGGTAAAGCTCCAAGCTGCAGCTCTCTCCCTTCAGGGTCCAACTTGCTTCTGCCCAAAGGGCAGCTTAAAAGAGAAGGGGAGTCAGTGGATAGAGTGCACAGTGACACAGGGACCCTTTGCTTTCTTCCCGTGAAGCCACCTGCATTTGCTTACCCAGCCTCATTCTCTCGCAGCCTCTTTCAGACAGCATAGATGGCGAGCCCAGCATGAAGAAGCCAGTCATCCAGAAGAAGAAGTCAAGCGACGTGTCCACCGGCATAGACGCAGGGCTATCCCCAGGTTCCCAGGCCGACTCTAAGTGAGTGTGGAGTTCGGGTGGGCTTGAGCCACCAGAGGATACTCAGGGCCCCTGCCAGGGCCTTCAGTCTCCGAGCGGTCTCGTCTCCTAAACCGACAGCATTTACAAAGCTGAGTTGGACAGACATTTGCTCGGTAGCAGTTCCATGACAAGAGGCCCACATGGAGCCTGGGTCCTGGCCACATGAGGGTAAAATGATTCCACTGAACCTTAGAGCCAATCTGGGTCACCTCCTCTGGGTCCAGACAGACAAGTTCCATTTGGCTTTTTATGGACTCAGAACCAGATCTCCCGTCCCTACCTCCAGCAACTCTTCCTGGGTCCTCAGAAAATCTAGGCTCTATTCCCAGAAGCTCCCCCAAGTGCTACAGATAGGTCCTTTCCAGAGCAGAGAGATTGGCTGCGGGACAAGGGAGCTGTGATCCAGAAAGGCTGAGGAAGGTGAAGAATGGGCTGTGGTGGGAGACAGAGAGCCCCCCACTGCGGGGCAACCCCACCCGCAAAGCAAAGAACCACAAACAGGGTTGCTTCAAACAACAGAAGTGTATTCTCTCATAATCCTGGAGGCCAGAAGTCTGAAATCCAGGTGTCACAGGACCACACTTCCTTCAGAGACTCGAGGGGAGCATCCTTCCTGCCTCTTCCAGGTTCTGGGGGCTCCAGGAGTCCTTGGCTTATAGACGCATCATTCAGTCTCTGCCTTCATCGTCACATGAACTTCTTCTCTCCTGTATCTTCTCTTTTTCTGTTTTTTGTAAGGATACTTGTCACTGAATTTAGGGCCCATCTGGGTAATTCAGGATGATCTCCTTGAGATCTTTCACTTAGTGTCATAGTCCATTCGGCCACTATAAGGTAATACCACAGACTGAGCAGCTTAAACAATGGGCAACAGGCGTTTAGTTCTTGCTGTTCTGGAGGCTGGAAGTCTGAGATCAAGGGTGCCAAGTAGATGTGGTGTCCAATGAGAACCCACTTCCTGGTCTTATACAGCATCTGCTCTTTCGTCCTCACATAGCAGAAGAGGCTAGGGTGCACTCTCTGGGGTCTCTCATAAAGGGCGCTAATCCCGTTCATGAGGGTTCCACCCTCATGATCTAATCACCTCCCAAAGGCCCCACTACCTAATATCATACATTGGGAGTTAGGCTGCAGCATATAAATTTGGGGAGACATACACGGTCTATAGTTTTTGGTCATATCTGTAAAGACCCTTTTCCCAAATAAGATCATGCTCATGAGGTTTAGCACGTAGCTTCTTGGGGGCCACCATTCACCCCACCACATACACCCAGTAGCCACAGTGCATGATTCGGTATTTATTCTTTGTGATTTTTTTTTCCTAATCTTGTGCCATAAAAACACATGAAGGAGTGGTTTTATTTACTTTTTATATGAAAATGATGTTAACTCAGCATCTTGCTTTTTCACCTGACTCCTCATCAGTTCCCTCAAATTGACCTTATTTTTAGTAGCATCCAGTTCCACTGATAAGAAAGAAAAGTGTTATTTCTCTCCTTATGGTAAGATGACCCTTTCTTTGGCCTCACATCTGTTTTTCATTTCATGAGGCTTAAACTAAACCCCTTATTTTCTCCTTCAGGCCCACATTTATGAGACTTTTCCTGCATAAGAACAAGGATAAAAAGGGTAGTCTAGAGGGTGTGGAGGAGACGGAGAATGCGACCCCTGGGCACGTCATGCTGGAAGCCACCACCATGAAGAAGAATCTAGAAGGTTGGTCACCCGCAGCCTCAGGGACGGACAGCAGAGCTACTGGGGTCCCTGAGGATGTGCCCCATCCCCAGGTGGGGCCTTGGGTACATGGCTTCAGACCCAGTCCCCACCCCTGGGGGCACTTTGTGGCCGTGGACCCCAGTGCACAGCCGTACAGGGTCCTGGTTCTCTGTGTTTGTGACCACGCCTCGAGAGGCTGACCAGCATCCTGCCCTCGACAGCCACTCCTTCTCCCCTCCAGCCCCCTCCAGCCAGCAGCACCGCCACACTGCGAGCGAGAAGCACACCAAGGAGCTGGGAGGCAAAGGGAAGAAAAACCGAAACCTCAAAATTGGCAGAATCACAGTGTCAGAGAAATGGCGGGAGTCAGTGTTCCGCAAGATCACCAACGCCAATGAGCTCAAGTACCTGGATGAGTTCCTACTCAACAAGGTGGGCCTGCGGCGGGAAGGGGGCATACACTGGGGGGGGGCGGGGGTTGCGAGTCTTCAGACCTGGGCCTCCCCAGGAGGGCCAGCACCACCCAGCAGTCTTCTGAATCGCCACATCACAGCTCTTAGCAGACCGGGAACAGAAAGTCCAGGTGTACACTTCCAACACACAAAAAATTCTAGAAACCTGACACTTGTTCCTAAGTTTGACATCAACTCGTTTTCTGTAAAACCCAGCCTGGGCTCACATGAGACCATTTGTAACCCACATTCCTCTCAGTCGGCACAGATAGAGTTGTCACTCAGTATCTGAAGGGGATTGATTCCAGGACCCCTGCGGATGCTCAGAATCTGAGAACGCTCAAGCTCCTCATGTCTGCACACAGGCTGCAGCAGGGTATGCCGACACATCGCTCATGTGGACTCAACATTAGTGCTTGATGTGCAGCAAATTCAAGTTTTGCTTTTTGGAACTTTCCGGAGGTTTTTTTCCCCCGATACTTTCAATCTGCAATTAGAAGACACTTCTGTTATCTCGCAGTGACCCTTGGAGATGGTTGCCCCACTTTCTCACACACTCGAGGAAACAGAAACACCAAGATCCAGAATAACCTTCCAGGCAGGGCGCTGGACACACCTGCATCCCACCAGGCTGCCTCTAGGTCAGCGGCATCGCCGTGGCTCAGCCGTGGCCGTGTACTTACTTTATTTAGAATGAGCTATTAAAAACGCATCGGATCTTGTGGCCAATACTGATCGAGCACTTACTGTGTACAGCAGAGGTGAATAAGCCACAGCCTGTGTTTATGGTGTTCACGGCCCCGGCTGCAGTCAGTTCCACAGCAGGATTTGGGAGCTTCCCAGAGGGGCAGCAAGGGATCCTGCAAGGGTGGACGTGTTGTGAAATGACCAAGCCATTCACGCTTGTCCTGTGGCATGGCCAGGGGTCGAATGCAGATGCTTGGCAACATCTGCAGATGTTTTTGGTCATCACGAGTGAGGGTGCTACTGGCATCTGGTGGATGGAGGCCAGAGATGCCACTTCAAACCCTACAGTGAGTGATCCAGCCCTAAATGTCAATAGTTTGAACCTAGACTGAAGGGACAGGGGAGACCAGGATTGGCCAGAAGGCCCAGATTTTATCCTACAAGCCCAGGGGAGCCAGAGAAGGACTTGGGACAGGGCAAAGTGGTGTCCACTCAGGTGTCCTGCCTCAGGCAACACAGGGTCAGTGGTTTTCTCCTTCCCTCTCGCCAGATAAACGACCTTCGTTCCCAAAAGACACCCATCGAGAGCTTGTTCATTGAGGCCACCGAGAAGTTCAGGAGCAACCTCAAGACCATGTACTCTGTCCCAGTACGTGTAGACATCACCCCAGGGGTGCCCCAGCAATCCCCAAGCTCCCCCCAGGGTACCCCCCCTATTTGTGCAATGTGATCACACCTTCTGTCCCCACAGAATGGGAAGATCCATGTTGGCTACAAGGACCTGATGGAGAACTACCAGATCGTTGTGAGCAACCTGGCGGCCGAGCGCGGCGAGAAGGACCCCAACCTGGTCCTCAATCTCTTCCAGTCACTGCTGGACGAGTTCACCCGTGGGCACACCAAGAATGACTTTGAGTTGCCCAAGGTGAGTGATGCCACTCTGGGTAGGGGCAAGGGACCAGCATGGCATGGAGGGGCGGCTGGGGGCAGGGGTACCCCAGGGACCCACACAGACCTGCCTTCGTGTTCCCTCACAGCAGAGCAAAGCTCAGAAAAAGAAGCGGAAGCAGGAACGCGCTGTGAGTATGAGTGTGCACATGCAAGCATGTATGCGTGTGAGTGTGTGCAGGCGAGTGTGTTTTCCTGCCCAGCCCTAAGGAACCCATCATGAGTGAGCGGCCCCAGGCCCTGAGCTGCCGCAGGCAACATCCACACTGGGCAGCCCCGTGGGGGTCCTCCCTCACCGCTCAGTGCCCTCCTACACGGCCCCCAGGTCCAGCAGCACAACGGGCACGTGTTTGCCAGCTACCAGGTGAGCATCCCACAGTCGTGTGAGCAGTGCCTCTCCTACATCTGGCTCATGGACAAGGCCCTGCTCTGCAGTGGTGAGTACCCCAGCACCCCACTGCATGCCCCCTGTATCCCAACTCCCAAACCCTACTCATGCCCCCAACCCTCCACCAAACCCCTCATCACCCACTACAACCCCTGACACTTCACAAAATCTCCAGATTAGCCACTGTACCCCCAACCCCTCTCAGTGCCTCCTAACCCTGCCACCGTATCCCCAACCCCTTGCTGTGCACCGGGGCCTTCACCCCAGCCACAGGGTGGATCTTTCCTGAACACTGCCCCAGCTACATCTCACCCACTCAAACCCCTACCTGGGCAGGTCACCCTGTGTCCTACCGCCAGGCCTTTGTACATGCTGCTTCCGCTACCTGAGCCACTGGCCCCTCCCCCATGTGCCAGGGGAGTCTAGTCAGTCCCCACCAGGGGACCCTGAGAGACAGATATAGCCCAGGATAGCCCAGCTGGCCCTCAGTCAGACAGCCAGAAGGTAGCCAAGCCGAGACTAGAGACCAGTTGGCCCTCAGAGGCCTGGTCAGGTCTAGCAGGCCCCTAGCACTTGTTTTCTTGCCAGGACCAGCCAGGCCTGGCCTTTTTTTCAGCCCAGGGTCTCCTCCTCTCCCCTTTGGTCCTGTGTGAGGAGCAGCTTTCCATCCCACTTCTGTCATAAATACCCTGGCAGTTGTCACTGTGCTGAGATAAGGACACACCAGACACTACCTCCTTTTTATCATAGCTGGTTTCTTCTCTCCATATGTGACGTCCCTTAGTCTGGGGCTTGGTGTGGTTGGGAGAAGCAAAAGCAACATCATTTATACCGCCATCATAGGCCGAATCCCTAGGGCTGCTTCCTGGCAGGACTAAGTTACAAGCTCCCTAAACCCCTGCATTTATCTCACTGGCCAGGCTGGCTCTGAGGCCACTAACAGTCTCCATCTATGAACACCTGCCTACATGGCTCCCTCACCTGGGGATCAGGGCAGAGATTTGTGTGATGAGAGTTTAGAATCCGGTCAATGGGCCCCCAGCTATTGGGACAGGCAGTCATGGGAGCCTGGGGCCCCTGATGCTCCGCCTGTGACCACCCTCCCCCAACCATGTCCTTCTAGTGTGCAAGATGACCTGCCACAAGAAGTGCGTGCACAAGATTCAGACCTACTGCTCCTACACATGCAGAAGTAAGGTGAGCCCACTGAGGCCAGGAACTTTCCAGAACAGCACTAAGTTCAGGACCAGGTACCTGGAGAAGGCAGTCCTGAGAGGTGTACAGGAGAGAGTGTGCTAGGTGCAAGGCCAAGGGAGGGCATCAGGCAGGAGCAGGGAGCTGGCAAGAGGGGCTAGTCCCAAAGCCAAGCACACCTGGTTCTGCTCAAGGCCCCCCGAGGCAGGGACTGGGCTTGTGTGTGCTTATCAGACCCTGGCTCCGCTCCTCCCTCCTCCAGGTGGAGAGAGTCCCCGCACTGTGCCCAGAAGGGAAGTAGGGTCCCAAGTGCTGGGGCGGCAGCAGGAGCCAGGCCTGATTATTCTGAGGGGCAGTGGGTGCTCCTCATAGCGAGCCCCTGCCCAGTGGCTATCGAGCTGACCTCTGCAGCCCAGCACACCCAGCAACCTGCACGGGGGGGATGAAGGACAGAGGGACAGAGCCCACAGAGGAGGCCCACGGGGCAACCGGAAAGGACAGCCAATCCAGGCCTTACACCGACCCCTGACATTGCAGAGCGAGCCAGGTGCTGAACCAGGCCACTTTGGTGTGTGCGTGGACAGCCTGACCAGTGACAAGGCCTCAGTGCCTATCGTGCTAGAGAAACTTCTGGAACATGTGGAGATGCATGGCCTGTACACTGAGGGGCTGTATCGCAAGTCGGGCGCCGCCAACCGCACGAGGGAGCTCCGGCAGGCACTGCAGACAGGTGGGTGCTAGGGCAGGTGGGGCCTGCAAACAAGTAGGGATCGAGGGCAGGGGGGCACCGTGAGGGACTCCGGGCGCAGCCCTCCTGCCTGCGCTCACCAGCCCCTCACACTTTCCCCACAGACCCAGCGGCTGTCAAGCTGGAGAACTTCCCCATCCATGCCATCACCGGGGTGCTCAAGCAGTGGCTGCGGGAGCTTCCCGAGCCCCTCATGACCTTCGCCCAGTATGGCGACTTTCTCCGCGCCGTCGGTGAGTCCTGTGATGGCGGCAAGGGCATACAGGTGGTCATGGTCAGGGTCAGAGCCACAAGCACACTGGCTAGCCAGGGAGGCGGGACCACCTAGTCAGAGCTGAGAAACCAAGGCCTAGGGTGGGGCTGGGACCCCTCTGTGGCCCTGCATTCTTGCCACATGCCCAGCCCAGGCCCCACATGGCGGGAGGCTCCCCTGTCCCTAGGGTGAATCTCTGTGGGGCCCATGGGGAGCTGATACCTGGGCCTTTCTAGAGCTGCCAGAGAAGCAGGAACAGCTGGCTGCCATATACGCCGTCCTGGAGCACCTGCCAGAAGCCAATCACAACTCCTTGGAGCGGCTCATCTTCCACTTAGTCAAGCAAGTGCCTGCTGCCACTCTCTTTGGGGGGGGTCCCTGCCAGGATCCTGGCCACCCGCTCCCAGGCGGGTATTCTCTGCTAGTTCTGCACCAGGACATGGGTCCTTGTTGGGCTATCTGGGAAAGATCACTCTCTAACTGCCAGTCACCATACAGGGTGGCCCTGCTTGAGGACGTGAACCGCATGTCACCCAGTGCTCTGGCCATCATCTTTGCACCCTGCCTCCTGCGCTGCCCTGACAACTCAGACCCGCTGACCAGCATGAAGGACGTCCTCAAGATCACCACGTGAGTGCCAGGCCTGCCCCACCCCCACGCGTGCTCAGGGCAGCCCTGCCAGGGACTCCTTGAGCTCTTTTGAGGCTGAAGAACCAGAAAAGAAGGGAAGTCCTCACGCCTCATCACAGGGCAAGGGGTAGATGTGATGCCAACACGTCAGCAGTGAGAGTTGGCAGCAAACAAAAGCGCTAGTTTCAGGGCTTCTTCTTTCTTTCTGCAAAAGTTCTCCAAAAGTTCCTCAGAACTTAGAAAGTCATCAGACATTAGTCACTAAGACGACGTTGTTGAGGTGACTTGTGAAAACAAGAAACTGTCACTGTAAGTGGTTTCACGAGGCAAACACACCAAGAAGGCCTGACATTATAGTCCCCAGGCCATGCTCATCATGATTAAGGAACAGTAACAGACGGCGAGGAGAGGAGCCTGGTGTGACCTGACTGGTTTGCTTCTGGCCTCTTCCAGCAGTCTTTTCTCCTTTTTTTTTTTTTTTTTAATGTGCTTGTAGTGATGGAAAATTTGAGTTGTGATTGCTTCTCATTCCAGGCTGTCTTTCCATACTAACCACTCCAGACTGAGTCCCTCCGATACCACTTTGAGCTGAGTCCTCCCAGTACTGCCCACTCCAGGCTGAGTCCTCCACCCAGTACTGCCCACTCCAGGCTGAGTCCCCCACCCAGTACTGACTGCTCCAGGCCAAGTTCCCCACCCAGTGCTGACCACTCAGGCTGGCCCTGACCACTAAGCAGATAACCTGCTAGTCAGAGTGCATGCACATCCTGGAGCTCTTGGGGCTGCAGCCCTTGGGATAAGTCACCCACCTTCCCTAGGCTTCATACTTCCTGTGAGATGGGATAATCCTCACCCTGCAGGGTGACTGAGGAGTCAGTTCACTCCAGCTGGCTGTAGGTACTTTTTCCTACAAACGAGGCTCCTTAAGATAGGGACACAGGCTCAGAGAGGTAGAGCGAGTCATCCAAGGTCACACAGCGAATGAGCTGGGGCCAAGATGGGAGCCACGGCTGTGTCTGGTCTCTCTGGGTGGGTCTCTACCTTGGCCACTGTTCCCCAGTCTCCAGCCAGCACCTCCCTGGACATTAGGCCCTCAGGCCGACCATTCCTGAGGGCATTAACTGGCCTTCTCTGTGGGCCTTCTCCACAGCTGTGTGGAGATGCTGATCAAGGAACAGATGAGGAAGTACAAAGTGAAGATGGAGGAGATCAGCCAGCTGGAGGCCGCAGAGAGCATTGCCTTCCGCAGACTCTCTCTCCTGCGACAAAACACTGTAAGTACATGTTTTGGGTGAGGGCCTTGGCAGGGGCATGGTCAGAGGAGGGTGGATGGGCGTGGCTTTGTGGGAGGGGCTCAGGCCACAGGGTGGGGTCTCACATCCCTTACTGTGCACTCCCCTGGCCGTAGGCAGCCTGGCCAAGGACTTCAAGTCCATCAAGGAGGAGAAGCAAGTGTTCCTCCAGTTCCTTACCTTAGCCAAGTGACCACCACCCTCTCTGTCTCACACCGACTGTCCCTCTCAGGGACCTGTCACCCACTTGGTGGTAGTTCTGGTCATCTTCCAGCCCTGGCCCTTGCTGACTTCAGCCCTGCCCTTAGGAGACTGACTCCCACAAAAGTGGCTTCAGAGTGTGGGGGATAAGGGGGTGGGTCCTGGGCTCCCATTGGAGGACCCTGTCCTAGTCCCCATGATCAGATGTGGCTTGGTACCCATGATACAACCTGTGTTGGTCATGGCCACATGTGGTTACCCTCTGTTCATCTCTCCCCCCAGCCATGGCCTCTCAAACTGGGGTTTTCATCTCCCTATGAGGGGGTCCTGGTATGTACATGGTCGGTGGGCCCACCCTGCATGTCTTTGGTGCAGTGCATGCTGGGGTTCCCCTCGGCCCCTGGGGTCCTTGTAGGATAGGCCCAGCATGTCCTAAACTTCTGGAAGTGCATGCTAGGGGAGGCTTGTTGGCCTGACGACCACCTGTGCTGAGGACAACTAACCAGCTGTGCACCAGCCACTTGGCCCCCATGTGGTCCCTGGATCAGCCTCACTAAGCCCGCTGCCCACGGCAGAACTAACCTCCCCCAGAGCTGTGCACGCCACCTTCTCCCTACCCACAAGCACTGACCCCACCTGCCTGGAGGGGCTGGCCAGACCTGCCACTGCTCTGTTGCAGAATAAGAGCCCCACAGCCCGGGGAAGCAGCAGCGGCCCAGAGGAGCTGGGGGTGCTGCCAGAGGAGGAGGCAGCCGGCAACGATGAAGACCGAGAGAAGGAGATCCTCATTGAGCGGATCCAGTCCATCAAGGAGGAGAAGCAAGTGTTCTTCCAGCCTCTTCCCACTCTCATCCATACCATCCATCCCCCATCCACTGGCCCTTCCACTATGCATAGGGGACCTGGCCATTAGGAGGCTGACGGGCCAGGCTCAAGCCAGTACCCACCTCATGGAGTGCTCCTGTCCTAAAACAGCCCAGGGCTCTGTTTAAACCCCATGCTTGACCACGGGGAACCGTAGTGGCCCACAGAGAAAGAAAGGGTAATGGGCGATGTCCGAATTTTGTCTTGAAGATGGCCTTAGCTAGGGTGACCATTACTTTGTTGTCCAGTTGAGATGTGTGAAAGAGGGTGCCATTAAAATATTACGCCAGGAGAACAGGTGTGACCCAAGGCACCTGACCACCTAATTTCACAGAGTAGGGCACTCCAGGCAGAGGGAACAATGCATGCCAAGGTCCCAAGGCAGGAGCTCCTCACTTGCTCAGTGTTGGGGCCAATTCCCAGCTTCCCTCAGGAGCCTGACTCCATCTTCCCACGAGCTTCGCAGGGTCACAGGCATTTTGGGCCAGGTGTGCTTTGAGAGTAGAAAGTTCTGGGGGCAGAGCGTCCTATCCAGGACCAAGATGGCCTGCTCTGTCCCCTACCATCCTGGCACTTTCCTTGGGGTGGTCTTTCATCATGGGTCAACAGCCTTGGACATATGATCCTGTCGTCCCCAGGGAGGACATCACCTACCGGCTGCCGGAGCTGGACCCTCGGGGCTCCGATGAGGAGAACCAGGACTCGGAGACATCAGCCAGCACTGAGAGCCTATTAGAAGAGCGGGCTGGGCGGGGGACCTCGGAAGGTCAGTATTAAGGTAGCGTCTGCTTTTTTCCTTCCCGTGTCTCCCCCTGGCAGGCCCTGGGGTGAGGGTCCATCTGCTGGCCCTGAAGCTGCAGTAACCCTGCCATCTGTCTCCCAAAAGGGCCCCCCACGCCTGCTCTCCCCAGCCCGAGCGTGCCCGCCCCAAGCCCCCTCCCTGAGGTGGCTGCTTCTCCAAGACGAAGGCCGTCATCCTTTGTGACGGTCAGAGTGAAGACCCCCCGGCGGACCCCCATCATGCCCACGACCAACATCAAGCTCCCACCTGGCCTGCCCTCCTACCTCCCCGGCCGGGCACCAGGTGCCCAGGAGGCTGCCATCCCAGTGAGGCGCCGGGAACCACCTGCCCGCCGCCCAGACCAGGTACACTCTGTGTATATCACACCGGGTGCACACCTGCCTGCTCAGGGCACTCAGGAGCTCCTGGACGAGGACAACCGGCCGCCTGGGGCCAAGCGGAGGTATTCGGACCCCCCAACCTACTGCCTGCCCCCCACCTCAAACCAGGCTAATGGCTGAGGGCCCACAGTGCCAGAGTCAGCACATCTGAGGACAACTCCATGCTGGAGCTCCATAGCCAGCATTTGGCTCTCTGAGAAGGATCCGGAATGAAAAGCTCCAAGAGCAATATGAAGTGGGCACCGGTTCCAAGTGCAGAGTCCAGGCAGGGAGAGGCCAGCAGGGCTGAGCCCCGACGTCGCACAGATGTGCTGCCCAGAGCCTGAATCTTGGCAAGCAGCTTGGCTTCTCCCACCACCCCCCTTTTGTACGGTTTTACAGTAACTTACTTTGTGCCTGGTTTACATAACTTTATACTGTAACAGCCTTAACAGAAGACCAAATTGTTTTTTTATATGTGTATGTACAAACAATTTTATATTAATGCCCTGCCTCACCCTTATAACATCGACACAAGACTTAAGAGCTAAGCCCATACAGCCACCCCATCTCAGAGGTCCAGGCCCATACTGAGGACAGCTTGGGGGGCGTCCATGGACCAGGACCCTGCACCAGGGATTTGGACACTTGGGGTCATCTGACTGCCCCCAGTCTGTCTGGGACTTGTCCTATGACCCGGCCTGTGACCAGCTGGCCCATGTGCATTCAAAGGAGCAGTAGAGCCTTCCATGGGGATCCAAGATGTTGGCTGAAGGCAGGACATGAGGTAGGAGGGGTGGCCTCGACCTGGGGCACCAGAGACCTCATGTCCAGGGAGATTTAAATGTGACCATCACTCCTCTGTCCACCGTTTCCTGAATGACGGAGGCTGGGGAGGCTGCCCTTGGCACTGCCTGCTGTGTGGCAGAATAGGAGCCTTTGACTCAGGACCGCTCACAGACTGGGAGAGCAAGGCCTGGGTTTGCATGTCCCAACAGGCCCATAATGACAGCCTGAGCATCTCCAGAGTGGGGCTCCCCTCTCTCAGGCTCCACTCATTCCCTGGACACCTGGACAGATGGTCCTGGGTGTGGAAAAAGGCACCCCATACACCATGTGAAATAAAAAGTGTCAGTTCGTTTGCATATGATTCCTGCTCAGACCTCCTTGGGGTTGGAGGAGCATGGGCAGCAGGTGGGAAGACCTGCCTTGATCCTCCAGCAAATGTTACTGTTGGAATTTCACATACTCCTCAGTGAGGAAGGTGGGCCTGCTGGAAGTTCGTGCATATTGATCAAGAAACCAGGAGAAGCAGGGAGTTCCTGGAGTTGCATTCAGTGAAAAGAACCTGCTGTCCTTGGAGCTGCCTCCTGTTGTCTTGTTTCAGCACTCACCCTTCCCAGCCGAAGCCATTTGCCTTGTGGGGTGTGGCAGTTCTTGATGGGTCCCACAGACAGGCTCCCAAGCAGCAAAATATAGGCAGCTGTGGGAACTGGCTGGAAGGTGGGTCCCATAAGGGTGGGCAGCCAGTGGGAACTGGCTAGCAGGTGGGGGACAGTGAAGAACCAGACTCCAGACTACACATGCAAGAGAGTTGGGGGGCTTGTCCAAGGTCACACCGCTGGGATGAAGCGTGGCTGGGTTTCAGAACCTGCCAGGTCTGCTTTTACCCATCCTGGGTCTGTTTCCATCCACTGTATCCTG
The DNA here is from genome assembly GCF_000151845.1 of Pteropus vampyrus. Lineage (NCBI taxonomy): Eukaryota > Metazoa > Chordata > Mammalia > Chiroptera > Pteropodidae > Pteropus > Pteropus vampyrus. The sequence continues at coordinate 4,262,298 of NW_011888907.1, read as the reverse complement.
AGAGGACACAAGGCCCACTTGTGTGTGACTGAGACACAGGTGACCTGAGGGCTGGGAAGATAAAATGGTTGCATGGCAGGGTTGTCCCTGTGAAACCTCCATCTTCACCCTACTTCAGGAAGGGGCTCCCAGGATGGGCCTCGGCTCCATGGGGGCCTCGGTGCGCTGGGACTGGGTTCTTTCCATGGGATCTGAGCCTTAGGGGTGACCCGGTCCCACTTTTCACTCCCAGAGCTAACCTGTGTCCCCCTTGAAGCAGACACTGCCCCACTGCCCATTTCCCAAGGGAGGAAATGCTTAGAAACGGCAGGGGATGGAGTCAAAGTCTGGGGTAGGACCCAGAAGTTTGGATGGGCCCCTAAGCACCAGGGCCTCTACCCCCGGAAGAAATCGGGGAAGCTTGCCTGGATGCCAGAGAGCTCAGTGTGGAAAGAACCTAGACAGAAATGAGCGTAGTGGAGGAATTTAGAGCAGGGGGAAAGGAATGAGCAGAGGACGCGTTGCACCTGGGCCTGATACCGAAGGATCTGGTCCTCTCAACCCTTTCTGAAGAGTTCAGATGCTCGCGAGGAAAGCAGGAGACTCGGCCCTAAGTATGGATGGGATGGTATCTTTCTTGAAACAAGACATTACCTCCGCCCCAAACAAAGACGAGACATTGAAGGAGCAGGGCACGCCCACCCGGAAAAGGTTAAATGTAGGCACTTCCGCCCTCCCTTAAGATGGCGCCGGCGGAAGGGGCGGGGTACTGCAGCGTGGTGATGGCCGCGTCAAGGCTAGAGCTGAACCTGGTACGGCTGCTGTGCCGCTGTGAGGTGATGGCCGCGGAGAAGCGGGACCCGGACGAGTGGCGTCTGGAGAAGGTGAGGGGATGCCGCGCTGCAGCATAAAGCCTGACTCCCATATGATAGTCCCCAAGAGTAGTGGCCACAGGGCTTGATTCTTCCGCCGCACCAGCCACTCTGGCTGTGCCCCTTTCCTGTCGGCTCCGCCACGTCCATCCGCTACTTCCTGGTACCTGGGGCTCACCTGGCCCCTCCCGTATCCCAGCCCCGCCCCACCCTAATCCCGCCCCTCGTTGGCTCGGCCCTCTTTGAGCTGGATGGAAAGGAATGCAGGTACCCGGCTGACACCTACCTTCCCTCCCCAGTACGTGGGAGCTCTCGAGGACATGCTGCAGGCTTTGAAAGCTCAGGCGAGGTAAGTGCAGGCGACCAGAGGGGCTTCACATCTGGGATGGAAGTGGAGGCCAGGGGGCCAGCATCTGTTGGGAAACCCCTGGTCTCTTGTCTCTGCTTAAACTCTTCCCTGAACTGGGGACAGCAAGCAGGTTTTCTTTTTCCTCTTCTCGCCATCCAGCAAACCAGCCTCCGAAGTGATCAATGAATATTCCCGCAAGGTAGACTTTCTGAAGGGGATGCTGCAGGCTGAGAAGCTGGTGAGCAGGGGCACCTCTGCTTCCTCAGCCTTCATCACACTCTCCTGGGTCCCCAGGACCCACCCCCCTGGTGATCCCTTCCTCCTTCTTCTGCAGACCTCCTCCTCAGAGAAGGCACTAGCTAACCAGTTCCTGGCTCCTGGCCGCGTGCCAACCACAGCCAGAGAGCGGGTGCCCGCCACCAAGACGGTACATCTGCAGTCACGGGCACGGTACACCAGCGAGATGCGGAGTGAACTGCTAGGCACGGTAGAGCTCCCTCCCTGAACTTTGGGAACCCTCCAGTCAGGGACGAGAGTTCAGTGCCTGGGATTGGTCAGAACAACTAATACTGGCAGGTGCCGGGACCTTAGGGAGCCTAACATTCTCTACCCTAGTCCATAAAATAAGGCTTCCCAACAGAGGGGCACTTTAGGCAGGGCTTGCTAGAGGAATAGGAGTTTGTTTGGTATAAGGCAAAAGTGGTATGTGTCTGGCTAAGCCACAGAGTTGGCCTAGTGCAAGTTTTGGCTCCTGGCTTGCTACTTGCCACATAGAGGCAAGATGTTTTTATCTGTAAAACAGGTTGACAGATGCCTTTCTGAGCACTCTACATGAATCAGCTAAACCCATCAAAATATGAGCTGTTGTCATTACCAGTTTATAGGTGAGGAAATTGAGAATCAGAGGTCACAGGACTTGCCCGGGTTCCTGACTAAGGGTGCAGAGGTTCTGAGAGCAGAAAGGATAGGTTTGGGGGCACGACAGGATGGGTAACTTCCTACCTGTCCCTTTTTCCCCACAGGATTCTGCTGGAGGTGAGTCACCCTGAGCAGAACAGGACTCAAGTCCCAGCTGCCTGGGACAAGACATGTGTCCTTACTGCCCCCCATCTTTTGTGCTTCATCTGGTTCCCACAGGGTCTTCTGCAGCCCAGGGAGAATGTCCCTGGGGGGATAACCACATCATGCCTGTGGGAGGGGCTGGAAAGAGAGGAGGTGGTCCCCAGAAGAAACAGAGAGGGACCTGGGGCCTGGGGCAGCCCAAATGGGGGTGAGGAAAACATCCCCATGATGAGACAGCATTTGAGCTAGAGCTTTGAGGCATGATCAGGAGCCCACTGGACAGCAGATAAGATGGGAAAGGGCCTTATGGGGACTTATAGGGAACAGATAGGGTACACCAGGTAGTGGTCAGGGAGCTGGAACACAGAAAACCAATCCTCTTCTCCTTTGTGCTTGGCCTGTTCCGCTTCTAGAGCCAGAGCTGGATGTGAGGAAGAGAACGTGAGTGTCTTCAGCCCTTGGGCAGCACTGGGGGTCAGGGGGGGCTGGACAAACCTTGGGCCACTGAGGCACCATCCTGAAAGTCTAAACCACCCATCACACACCACTTCTGGGAATGCTCTTCTTAGGAGCCAAAGCAAAGAAGGGGAAACTGAGCCCCAAGTAGGGCAGTGGCTACAGCCATAACCTCTGGATTCCCTAGGAACATGTTTGCCTCTTCCTCTCTCCACCCCATGTCATGTCCACCCATCCACTCATGTGTGGGGTCAGTGGGGTAGCAGGGCCCAGGTCAGGAGATGAGAAGCAATCAGCAGCAGAGCTAGACCTCGTCCTGCAACAACACCAGAACCTCCAGGAGAAGCTGGCAGAAGAAATGTTAGGCCTGGCTCGGAGCCTCAAAACCAACACACTGGCCGCCCAGAGTGTCATCAAGAAGGACAATCAGGTATGAGAATTATGGGAACTCTTCACTCTCTGCCCTGGGGCATCAGAGAAGGTTTCCTAGCAGAGGGGCATTGTGGTTGGGTCTTGGCTGGATAAATAGGAGTTTGGTAGAAGGCAAAAAATGGCATCCCCAGCAGAGGAAACAGCACCGGCAAGGGCCAAGAGGTGGTGACTTGCATCAAGGCAGTAGGGAAAAGCCACACTCTACCCATCCTATAGATAATCTCCCCCACCTCATCCACAGACCCTGTCGCACTCACTCAAGATGGCTGACCAGAACCTGGAGAAGCTAAAGACAGAATCAGAGCGGCTAGAGCAGCACACACAGAAGTCAGTCAACTGGCTGCTCTGGGCTATGCTTATCATTGTCTGCTTCATTTTCATCAGCATGATTCTCTTCATCCGTATCATGCCCAAACTCAAATAAAGACCTGGCCTGGTGTACCCTATCTGTCCTCTATCTGCCCTCCACTCCTGTCCAGAGGTACCCTTTGGGGTGAGCAACAAGATGGGAAGGCCATTGGAGGCCCCCAAGAACTTCAGAGAGTACATGAGCAGGGGAAGAAAAAGATCAGGCTTCGGGCAGGGGTGGTAACTCAGCAATCCCCTCCCCA